>NC_135874.1:24671119-24958619 GCF_031162955.1 Sander vitreus | reverse complement strand
TATATAAAAGAGACTTCAGATACAGTATTAGGGGACCACTAAGGTCTATATAAAAGAGACTTCAGATACAGTATTAGGGGACCACTAAGGTCTATATAAAAGAGACTTCAGATACAGTATTAGGGGACCACTAAGGTCTATATAAAAGAGACTTCAGATACAGTATTAGGGGACCACTAAGGCCTATATAAAGAGACTTCAGATACAGTATTAGGGGACCACTAAGGCCTATATAAAAGAGACTTCAGATACAGTATTAGGGGACCACTAAGGTCTATATAAAAGAGACTTCAGATACAGTATTAGGGAGACCACTAAGGCCTATATAAAAGAGACTTCAGATACAGTATTAGGGGACCACTAAGGTCTATATAAAAGAGACTTCAGATACAGTATTAGGGGACCACTAAGGTCTATATAAAAGAGACTTCAGATACAGTATTAGGGGACCACTAAGGTCTATATAAAAGAGACTTCAGATACAGTATTAGGGGACCACTAAGGTCTATATAAAAGAGACTTCAGATACAGTATTAGGGGACCACTAAGGTCTATATAAAAGAGACTTCAGATACAGTATTAGGGGGACCACTAAGGCCTATATAAAAGAGACTTCAGATACAGTATTAGGGGACCACTAAGGCCTATATAAAAGAGACTTCAGATACAGTATTAGGACCACTAAGGTCTATATAAAAGAGACTTCAGATACAGTATTAGGGGACCACTAAGGTCTATATAAAAGAGACTTCAGATACAGTATTAGGGGACCACTAAGGCCTATATAAAAGAGACTTCAGATACAGTATTAGGGGACCACTAAGGTCTATATAAAAGAGACTTCAGATACAGTATCAGGGGACCACTAAGGCCTATATAAAAGAGACTTCAGATACAGTATCAGGGGACCACTAAGGCCTATATAAAAGAGACGTCAGATACAGTATCAGGGAACCACTAAGGCCTATATAAAAGAGACTTCAGATACAGTATTAGGGGACCACTAAGGTCTATATAAAAGAGACTTCAGATACAGTATTAGGGGACCACTAAGGCCTATATAAAAGAGACTTCAGATACAGTATTAGGGGAACCACTAAGGTCTATATAAAAGAGACTTCAGATACAGTATTAGGGGGACCACTAAGGCCTATATAAAAGAGACTTCAGATACAGTATTAGGGGACCACTAAGGTCTATATAAAAGAGACTTCAGATACAGTATTAGGGGACCACTAAGGTCTATATAAAAGAGACTTCAGATACAGTATTAGGGGACCACTAAGGCCTATATAAAAGAGACTTCAGATACAGTATTAGGGGACCACTAAGGTCTATATAAAAGATACTTCAGATACAGTATTAGGGGACCACTAAGGTCTATATAAAAGAGACTTCAGATACAGTATTAGGGGACCACTGAGGTCTATATAAAAGATACTTCAGATACAGTATTAGGGGACCACTAAGGCCTATATAAAAGAGACTTCAGATACAGTATTAGAGGACCACTAAGGTCTATATAAAAGCATCCAAAGAGCACCATGTCATGGGACCTTTATTATTTATTAATAATTAATAATTATTTATTATTATTTATATTTATTTCACACTGTTCCTTAAGGTCTCCATATAGGGTATGTAACATTGATTGGGCTGAAAATGGCCCGGGTGCTGTTCTATGCGCCCTAATGCAATCCTGTGAAATAGCCCTAGAATGAAACAAGAGGTTTTCTCCCTTCTATGGTATGCTCATGAATATTTAGATGAGCTGCGCGCTGATTGGTTGGTTTACAACGAACAAAGCTTGGGAGCAAAGACGCAATGGCCAACAGCAGTCACTGGGACCGGCAGCTCACGCTGCTCTGTACCCAGCGCACAGTCACCTTTTCTGGGGTAACTGAACCACCAACTACCGCTTACCTGGAACACCACGACCGGCAGCTCGCGAGGAAATGTGAGAAGTGTCAGCATTCCCTGTACAGCCTGGAACACTGCATTTACGACCGTGGTTCATTTTCAATATCCTTGAAAAACTTCCAAACTTTCTTCTTTGTAATTCCCGTGGAAGTAGGAACACAGAGCAGCGCGCAGCTAAACTAGTGTCTGAGATCTACGCAACCTACATTCAGAACACCAGCTGGTCTCAGACCAGTGGTCTGTATGTAAATTTTGGGGCGTGACATAGGTACAGACCAGAGCCAAATAAGGTACAGCCACCGAGTTGATGTGAACTATTAGCTTCGTTGGGATTCACCCGTTCTCAGCGGCAAATTCAAATTGTGAGATTTGCATGGGAAAGAGGTGTCAATGGGACTTTGAGGGTCTCTGTATGCCCATTGTACCCACCAAACTGTCGTTATTTAACTATGACAAGGTAAACTCGGGTTTGCATTCTATCACCCCTTTAATGCCCCATACGTACAGAGGCTATCGCTCACATTCACACGTGTGCTGATTATTATTCAATCATTCTAATTTGAAATAGTGTGTGTGGAGGAAACTATTCCCTCCAATATTGTGAATCATGTCACCATCGCAATATCAGTCAAAAATAATTGCAATTAGATATTTTCCTCATACCGTACAGCCCTACACGATTCCATTTCCCTTTGTGATGTCTTATCGATTGTTGATCACATTGCTGTAACTGATTTCAAACTCCAAACAAACTTCCTTAACAAAAAAGTGTGTAGGGACTCGGCTTGGGGACCGGAGGATAGCTGGTATCATTCATAGTGGACTGGTAGGTGGAGAGTCAGTTCCTGGGCACTGCAGAGCTGCACTGGCAGAACCCCTCACTGCTCGGGGCGCTGTGCTGCGGCGACCCATCATCCTGACATCTCTTCATATTTGATGCATGAGTGTAATGGCAATCAAGAGAAGGTAATGGAATGAAGAACTGAATTTCCCCAAGGGCACAAATAAAAGTATATCATTATCCTCCCAATATTCACTCCTAAACCTTCTATGTTTGACAAATGCAATGAATGGCAAAGGGAGAGCTAGCATTTCTATTCTTTATATGCAGTTAAATGTTTCAACCCTGCCAGCTACTGTTTGCAAGGTGCTATGGTTAGCGCTTATTAATTCCAATATGATTAGTTGCATTTTGTTATGTCATATCTGTTATTGTACCCTGGTTCTGCTTCTGTGTATTCCAAACACACTGAAAATATGAAATCATACTCCCAGCTTTCTTAAATGGATAAGGAATTTACTGAGTAGAAAAAGAAGTAAATCTAAATCAAATCAAATAATGGGGGCCAGTTTCAACACACACACACACACACACACACACACACACACACACACACACACACACACACACAGATACACACACACTCCTCTGCTTCTGTTTTGTTTTCCTGTTCTTCTCATCTCCTCCCATCTCCTTTTCAACTGTGACCTTTGATCGCAGCACGACCCAGGACTTCCTCTTTGACGACAGCAGCAGCCAGAAGCGACTGATACTGCCAAGATTAATACACACTCACACACTCACATGCATACACATATTCTGCCTCCCTCATAACACACACATTCATCCAGGCATGACACACAGATCTCTCAATACACACATTCCACAATTTTCTCTCTCTCACACACACACACACACACACACACACACACACACACACACACACACACACATTTCTCTGTTTAGAGTATTTGCACACTCTAAGTTGACACACACACTTTCAACACCATAAGTGCCTCCAGAGGAAGCTGCTACAAAAACAAATACAATGGCAGACAAAGAACACTTTGAACCCTTTTACACACACACACGTCATTTTCAGCTCCTGATTCACCTGACAAGTATGTTTATTGATCTTCTTAAACCAATAAACTCTATTACGTCACATCCAGCCAACCATAACATCACGGGGCTTCACCAATTACTAATGAAGTAAAAAGATTCCTCTCTCTTTTTATCTGTGTGCATTTGCGGTTTTCCTTGGATTAGGGTGGCACCTAAATCATGGTTGCCATGCTCGGCGCCCTGCTATGACCTGTTACACCCTGAACTATTACAACTACTATTTGTAGTCATAGTTACATTATCTTTATTGTTATTATAATTGCCACTGTTCATCACACCCCCCAACCGGCACTGTCAAACGCCCGCCCACCAAGAGCCTGGGTCTGTCCGAGGTATATGCCTAAAAGGAGGTTTTTGCTCGCCACTGTTGCACTGAATGCTTGCTCTTGGGGAATTACTGGAATTGTTGGGTCTTTGTAAATTATAGAGTGTGGTCTAGACCTACTCTATCTGTAATGTGTCCACACACCATTAAAAATGAGAAGCTGTCCTTTTTAGTATGCAGTTTCAAATGTTCTTCATCACATTTGTCACTGTGACTTCTTTCGACATACTATACTATGACGTTTTTGTGACCTTTTTTTCAACACAGTATATTATCACTTTTTCATGTCTTTTTTTACTTCTTTCGACATCCTATACTATGACTTTTAAATGACTTTTTCTGACATACTATACTGTGACTTTTTTTGGGACTTTTTTGGGCATTCTGTAACTTCTATTCATACCTGTTCTGTCCTTCCATCTTTGCTCTTTTGTGCGTTTCTGTTATTGATGTCTGTATTTTTGGACATGCTATACTATGACTAATTTATGCCTTTTTTGACATCCTATACTCTGACTTTTTTGGGACTTTTTTCGACATACTATACTATGACTTTTAACGAGCCTTTTATGACATACTACACTATGACTTTTTGCCGGTATGAACAACAAATGATGAACGAACTTGGCAATTGACAGGTTCAGGAATAGCTCACCGAGTTAAGCTGTTGACTAAAATGATAAGATGATGAGTAATAAGTAATGACTTTTTTTCCAACATACTATACTATGACTTTTTGTGACACACTATACTATGACATTTTTGGCATACTATTCTATGACTTCTTTCGACATACTATACTATGACTTTTTTTTGACATACTATACTAGGACTTTTTTTGTACTTTTTTACATTACATTACATGTCATTTAGCTGACGCTTTTATCCAAAGCGACTTACAATTGCTATATATGTCAGAGGTCACACACCTCTGGAGCAACTAAAGGTTGCTGGTGGTTGATGTATCGCAGGGGGAATCGAACCCAGGTCTCCCACACGCATGTGTCTTAGCCATTGCACCATCACCACCCCAGACATGCTGTTTCAACATATACTATATATATACATATATATATATATATATATATATATATAT
Organism: Sander vitreus; assembly: GCF_031162955.1. Taxonomy (NCBI): domain Eukaryota; kingdom Metazoa; phylum Chordata; class Actinopteri; order Perciformes; family Percidae; genus Sander; species Sander vitreus. Next base: position 24,953,372 of record NC_135874.1, on the reverse strand, counting down.
ATATATATATATATATATATACACTATACTATGACTTTTTGTGACTTTTTTTGACATACTATACTATGACTTTTTTATGACTTTTTTTGGACATGCTATACTATGTTTTTTTTCGACATTTTTAAACATACTTTATTATGACTTTTTATGTGACTTTTTTCGACATACTATACTATGACTTTTTTATGACTTTTTTTGGACATGCTATACTATGTTTTTTTTCGACATTTTTAAACATACTTTATTATGACTTTTTATGTGACTTTTTTCGACATACTATACTATGACTTTTAACGACCCTTTCATGACATACTACACTATGACTTTATGCCGGTATGAACAACAAATGACAGAACGAACTTGACAGCTCACAGGTTCAGGAATAGCTCACTAATAGCTGTTGACTAAAATGATAACTTCATGATGTAATGTGAAAGTATCAAGCCCCACTTCTTTCTTGAGATTTTTTCATCTTCTGCCCATGGTAATGTTAACAATAACTTTACAACTTTGCACCAGTACATTTCAAGTTTCACAAATAGATCACCAAGCTAAGGTGCTGAATATCAAATGAAAATTGGAGGTTGAAGGTTAAATCCTTTTAAAAGAGCAGTGAATCATGTTTTAGACGTAACGTGAAGAAGTCAAATATACATTGTGACAGAGAAAAACTATGTCAGACTGGATAGCTCAGTGTGTTTGAATGCTATTGCAACACCTCATTGATTAAGGGCTCAAACCCCATGATATGGATCAGTAATTTTTTTTAAATAAAGTTTATTTAATAATTTGACAGTTTATTATGAGGACATGCTATACTTTCACTTTTTCAGAATACTGGACTTTTGTTTTGACTTTTTTCAACATGCTATACTATGACTTTTTTGGACATACTTTACTATGACTCTTTCGTGACTTTTTTGGACATGCTATATTATGACTACTTTCGACATACTATACTATTACTTTTTTATGACTTTTTTTGACATACATTATTATGACTTTTTGTGTGACTTCTTTTGACATACTATGTTATGACTTTTCTATTCCTTTTTTAGGCATACTATACTATGACTTCTTTTGACATTCTATATACTATGACTTCTTTGTGACTTTTTTCGACATACTATACCATAACTTTTTTATGACTTTTTTTCTACATACTTTATGACGTTTTTTCAAAAAGCTATACTATGACTTTTTTGTGACTTTTTTAAACATACTACACTATGAAGTTTTTCAACGTGCTATACCATGACTTTTTTCCAACATACTATACTATGACTTCTTGGTGACTTTTTTTGACATACTATACTATGACTTTTTTATGACCTTTTTCGACATACTATGCTGACTGTTTCAACATGCTATATTATGTGTCACGGTGTATCAGTGGTTAGCACTTCTCTATCTAGTACCAGCAAGTAGCCACTGCAGACTCTGACTCTTGGGCCTTTTTGTGTAGAGTTTGAATGTTCTTTCAGACTTTCTTTGCCACACTATACTATGACTTTTTTATCACTTTTTTTCATTGCACTTAGACAGACAACTGCTGCAGTTCTTCTAACCATATATTCGCCAGACAGACAAATTACAATTACAGACAATAATATGAGCATTAACACAACATTAAGTCAATAATTTATATTAATGGTATATCTTGTGTATATATATATATATATATATATATATATATATATATATATATATATATATATATATATATATATATGTACTTTATTTTATGTTTTGTGTTCGCTTATAGGAGTCGTGTTAAGTTACTGCTGATAAAGACTCAACATTTCCTGATGTGGCTGCTTTATAATGAAAGCTTTTCAATAACAATGTAATACCTGTATGATAATTCAACCAAAACAAATGTAGTTCTGCTCAAAGTCCAGTTGGCTGTCCTTAAGTGGCTCAGGACACATATGCGTCCAAATGCGTTTGAAATGTTTATTATAACAGCAGAACATAAGTGTTTGGTGGCCAGACTTCAACATTATTACTCAAAATAAAAGTTACTTCAAATACCTTACTTTCAATTTAAATGACATGTCACTAAACTTCAGGTCATATATAAACTTTCAATCCATCTGCATTTCCCATGCTTTAACTCTTTCTTTTTTTTTAACATGCTTGTAATTAATGCATTTTATCTATCAGCTTTTTCAATGCAACATCATACAGTCCCCTTTTTTACAAGCAACATATTTCACCTTTCAGTTTTTTAAGGTGATGCTTTTTTGTTCCATGCAATGGATATGTCGCATAATAATACGTATTTCTTCTTCCAGCCTTTTCAGTCAATTAATTTGAACTTCCACTTTTGACAGTATTCCAGTTTAGCTTCCAGCTTTTTAAGAAAAGTATTTCAGCTCTTAGCTTATTTGGGTAATGCAGTTCATGTTCCAACTCTGACAGTTTTACATTTCAACTTTCAGGTTTCCAGCAGTGCAGTGCAATGCATTTGAGATTTTTCCAACAAATTGTTTCATATTTCTGCATTTTCATAAATGTTCCTTACAGCTCTCTCTTCTCTACTTATTCATACTTTCAGCTAGAAAATAAATTAAAACCATACAATATTCGTCATCTTTATTAATATTGAACTTTTAAAGCCACTAATTCAGTTTGTGTTATTCAACTTTTCAATCCAAACCATTCCCACTTTTCCAACTATTCTCACTACTTCACCTTCTGCTCATGCAGTTAAGCTATCAATTCAGTTTTTCGGGGTTATTTCTTAATGTAAGTTAACCTGGTGATTAATAAAAAAGTGTGCAGATTCTATTTTTATATTTTTTTTAAATGTTCTTTTGTCCAGCCCCTAGTGTTTATCATCTGGATGTCCGTGCTTATGTAAACCTTTTTACAATTAAATCTTCCACCATAAAGTCAAAGTTAATTCATGTTTTTGAAATGTTGACAATCATTTCATACTTTCATAACATTTAAAGTAATTCTATGTTTTAAACATGATGATTGTGGAACAAGATGTTGTTAAGGTTCTTTAACAGATTAAGTTTGGACTTTCTTACACTTCCAAACAAAAGTTTTGTTGTAACATATTATTGTTAAATAATTAAATTAACAGATTCTTAACAATTTAAAATGATCTATAATAATAATACTCTCATTATCTCATAGCAAAGATGCATGCACATTAAAAATCAGAAAGCGTGTCACAAGCTGTACATCAATCTGCCTTCACTGACACCAAAGTGGAAATTTGAAAACTTTCCACTTTTTCCCTTTATTTGAAAGTGGATAGATATGAAAGGGGGAGTGAGATTGGGGATGACACGCAGCAAAGGGCAGGAGGTCGGATTCAAACCCTGCACCGCTGCAGGACTCAGCCAACATGGGGCGAACGCTCTTACTGGGTGAACTAGAGGCCGAAATTTAAAGAGAAGAAAATGTTTTCAGTCCAATGCCATTGGATGATGATGATGATGATATTGACGATGTTGATGATGTTGATGATGATGATGATGATGTAAACACAGCTGGGTGGGCAGCATTGCTTCATTAGGGCCCGCTGCAATTAAGTGTTTACAGGCAGTCTTGGCTTCTTCCCATTGCTCTGGGGACTCTAGCATGGTTTACTGATTGTTTTTGCTGGTGTTCTTGTCTGTCTCGTCAGTCCTCTCTGTCTTTTTGCTCTGCTCTTCCATGGCAATCACACAGCTGGGCTTTCCATCCCTGTCCACACATTTCTCAGAGTGTCTATTATTGTGTATAATTAAGGGTATGATAGTCTTTTCATTAGTCTGTGTGATTAAAATTGTGTTTTTGCTGTCTGTTTTTCCTAAGTTGCTGGTGTGTGTGAGCAGCATCACGGTCCGCTGGCCGTTCTCGTCGGTGGCGACCTCGCGGGAATCGGTTGCTGGGTTGGCGGGGCTGGCGTTGCCACGACGAAAGCAGAAGCATAGTATCCGAGCAACGGGCCGGAATATAGCTCTGTACAGGCCGCGGCGGGCACTTTCGCTTACGAAGCAGTAGAGAGCGGGGTCGGCCACGCAGTTCAGGGTGGTCAGCAACAATGACATGTGGTAGTAGTTAAATATTCCTGGAAAATAAAGAATACAGGCCACTTGGTTACCACAACATTTTCACCCACTGGATAACTCTGCAAGAAAGACTCTGTACCTGCGATAAAGTTGCAGTCTCGCTCCAGCAGGGTGCGCACTAACAGGAAGACGTGGTAGGGGGAGAAGCAGACGAGGAAGATGAGAATGGTGCTGCTGACTAACTGCCTGATCCTCGTCTTCTGATCCGGCTGCGTCCCAGCACTCCGGCCCACGGCCCGAAGGACACATAGGTAGCTGATCTGGACCGAAAAAAACATGTCATCGGATGTATCAGGATCATTGTCAAGATGACCAACTCTACTTCATATTTCCATTAAATAATCCTTTCTTCAACCTCTGAAAAACCCTATCACAACGACTGTATTTAGACAACTGAATAGAAATAGAAACAGACTGTTTTATATTTCTGAAGATAGTAGTATTATACACTAAGCAAAAATAAGATTATTCATTCATTCATCACACAGGGCTGTAGTTTTAGCAATTTGGGATTTTAAACATGTCCAGATGAAACATTTGCTAAGACATTGAGACCTCCAGCTTGAGTTCTATCACCATCAAGTGATCAAGATCACTGTGGTGAAGGCAGATGTAGTGCAGTAAAGCAAGACTGTGTTGCTAAGGCTTTGCTTAATAGCTGCCAACGTGATTCTCTGGACTCAGTTGCTCTACAGACGTCATCATTAGGCACCCTGACTGAGAGATTTGTTTGTCATATTTTACTTTTACGATGGAACCATTAAATTTGTTTGTGACATGCTAAAATGTTAGCGTGATCCTACCAGACTCTCGTACATTTCATTTGTACAGAGAGTCTGGCCACTCTCCATTGACAAGTGTTAACTTCTTTGAAGGCGGGTACTCTGTTGAAGTTTAAAACTATTGGATCTGCCCAGAGCCACTCTGGTAGCCTGGCTCCGCCCTCCTACGTACTGTCTGGTAGGACCAGGCTAACAAGAGGGGAGACGACAACAACTATCGGCTTAGCATCGCTAGCGTTAGCCTTAGCCAACTCCTTCACCACTAACGGAGCGAGATGGAAAATCAGACTGTTCCCGAACCCTGTGGGGAGGAGGGCCACAACATCATGGCCTCCAACAAAACTCAGCAAAGATTATTCTTGCTCGGGCTTTAACTTCTGAATATTCGGCAGCATTGCCACAACGGACCGCATCTTTCTCCGCCGCCATTACGGAACTATAACTCAAACTAGCGCACGTCACAACCTCAACGTCATTGTTCTCAGCCACTCCCTCTGTTTGCTGATTGGACCGCCAAATATTTAGTCGGAGAAAACCCACGACTATACCGCAAACCCAGACAGAGTAATGAAGGAAAATGAAAATTGAGCGGACGTACGTAGGAGGGCGGAGCCAGGCTACTAAAATGTAGTGTAACAGTAGCAAAAGTAAGAGTCCAACTCTAACTGAGTAATATCTTCTGTCTATCTGAGTTTTTCAGAACTCAAGCTCATCATTTCAATCAATTTAAATACACCATTTCATTTTGGATAAAAACATAGATCTGAAAAATCATCATACCGATAAAATAGCCAGCGGAAACATGAAACCGATAGTGAAGCGGTAATAGTTGATTGGATACTCCCAAGGTTGCATGGGGTAGTGTTCGAAGCACACTGATTGGTTCTTGCGGTTTTTGCTCAGTTCTTTATGGCGAAAGAAAACAACACCCACAGCGATCTCCTTCAGCCAGATAATGGCACTAACAAGCCATGCCGCACTCATAGAGCGGAGAGCGGTGAACCTGGAGACCAACAAGAGACAGAAAGGAGTGAACATGCCATTAGCATTAAATGAGCTCTTATGTTTAATTGATGATAAAACTGCATAAGCCAGTGATGTTGCTAGGACGCTAGGAATGGAAGCGCCACAAGAAAGACGCCGGAGACAAGACATTTAGGGAATGTCTTCCCTAAATGAGACTAAAAAGCCCTAACCCTGCCCTACAAACATCAATGTAATGATAACAATAAAACTACAAAATAAAAGGCAAACCGAAGTTAAACTCTTAAACAATAAAAAAAAAAAAAAAAACATCCAGGAGGCACAACAAACATTACAGGACAAAGTGCCTACGGAACAAATACGTTTTTAACAGCTTCTTTAAACCATTGACTGACTTTTATTTGGATTTTTTTTTTTTTTGGACTAGGAAAGACTGTTCCAGAGGTTTAATTTTGGCACTGATTAATTTTTGGAAGAAGCACGATTGGACCACTTTCTTTATATGTGCCACTCAAAGTTCATTATGCTGGTCAAAGAGGACTCCCAAGGTTTTTTGAGGCTCACTGCTAATGGACCAATCCACTGCTGTATTTTCTCGGTAATGTAACAGTGGCGGTGACCTGCTGCTAATTCCAAATTTTGCCGTACAATTAATTGTCTCCGAAATAATTGTGATTAACAACATAACGCAAAGTCTCTTTCAATCAAATAGTGGCTAAAAAAAAGTATTTAGATATTTATTTTTCAAACATATAAAGTTTTTCTTTTGGTTATATCACTGTTATGTGACCCAGATGAACCAGTAATAACACAAAAATTTGACAATTATTAAATAATTGTTACAGGCCTACCTATTGCTTGCATGTCCATCATGCTGAATCAAAGTTACCTTAAAGGGTGGACCACAGCCAGGTAGCGGTCCAGGCTGATACAGCACAGGAAACCAATGCTGATGTAAATGTTCTCATAGAGCAGAAAGCCACAGACCTGACACAACCACTCTCTGTGACTCCAGTTATCATCCTGAAACAACACCGCAAGCACATAGACACATAAACTAGACTCTAGGTAGATTAACAAGACAACAGGTAGGTGGCACATAGAAAAATCCAGATAAAACTGGATTTTTACATTAATAAATCTAAATTAAAGGTATAATCAGACTGAGAGCACATTCTTTAGTGAAAAAAACCCCAAATTTACCAAATGACATTACCAGATATGCATTAGGCTTAGGAGTCACATACAAGTGCTGCTTGAAGAAACATAATAAGTGCACATACAGTAATGTAATAACCTGGCTATGATGTAATGTAAAAAAGCACATAACGTATTACATTTTGTGAAAAATGTAATAACTTTTTGATTGTTGACAAAATAAATGAGTGGTTTTACGCTACCTGAAAGAAGTACTGTAGCCACAGGGGTAATGATGCCAGGTATAACAGATCTGACACAGTAAGGTTCATTAAATAAACTCCCAGCTCATTCTTCTGCTTCAGTTGCAGAGCAGCGTGGTACAAAGAGTACAGGTTGGAGGGAATGCCGACCTAGAATCAAGAAGATAATTTATTGGGAATATTTTGATTTCATCAGGCAGTTTTTTTTCCACAATGCCCCCTCTTCATTGATTACTAAATCCTGTTTAGAACACTTACTTCGTGTTTCAATATTCAATTGTATATTTGTGAGTCCACAGATCCCCTAATGATAATAAGAAAAACACTGATATTAATGTAAAAAAAATCTAAAATGTAACCAGCTGCTGGATAACATCAAAAAATGATGTGAGGATTTTTAGACCATGCGACGATATGGGTCGCTTGTTCCTTACCCCCTGCTGTGGAGGAAAGTCTTGGAAAGCGAGACTACTTACCCTCTAATATGACGCCCAGGAATGTTTCATAAACTAGTGCCCCTAGCGGCAGGTATAATACGACCTCATATCTAAACCAGAGAACGTTGGTTGCAGTTTTGAACATAAAGGTCGCGATATAAATGTCTTTCTGCAGTTTGGTTATGTTTATGCACCAAAACTACTTGGTTAACTTTAGAAAAAGATCATAGTTTGGGTTTAAAATCAGATGTTTCTTCACTGCCAGTTAAAGCAACACCAAAGATTATTTTGTACCTTAAAATAATGTTTCAAAAATCGTTTCAGTGGTTCATCAACTCGTAACAGGGTGAACGGCACTTCTGCATTCGCTTTGCGGCTCTCTACCGACTATAACCTCAATATGCAAGTTTGTCAGATCGGGTAGCAGATCTGTAGTTCGAATGAGACATAAGAAACTGTAATGGACAATTCCGCTTCCAATCTGTAGGGGGACCGAAGAGGAAAAGTGCTTTGGTGTTGCTTTAAAGGTGCACTATGAGTTCCTGCATGGTTTCAGCACGATTTCATTTTCGTCTCAAATGGTAGGCATCTCTCCTTGATCCGCTAGCTGCCTGTCCCCTGAACACACTGTGAAAAAGCCCGGTCTCGGGAGACAATACAGGGGTTGTAAACGTCAAACAAACACTAGGGGGCACAGGCTGTGCACCAAAATACAACAAACCACTCCAGCCAATCACTGACAAGATGGTTGGGGGAGGGGGTGGGGGTCAGTGACAGTTGAGGGTCTTATAGACTAGACGTAGCCTAGCTGGCGCGTGAAAAAAAAAGAGCCGTGCACAACTTCTGCTCGCGCACCATAAATCGGGCGCGCCAGCAGGCTATTACGTCATTTTGACGTCACGATGGCGCGCGCCACCTTGGATGCGTCTAGTGTAAAACACGCTTTAGTCAGTTAGTCATGACAGTTACGGAAACATGGGGGGAGGGGTGAGCTTGCTCTATTTTGTTTGAAATTTACTTGGAACGTCAACAGAAGTGACCATGCAAGAACTCATAGAAAAAAAAACAGATGCCAAAATATCACTGCAGGTTGCAAGCTGGCCAGGGAGATCCGTGCCGCCGCCTCCTATCTGCGTCTGCCCATCCATTACATGTCTTAGAAATAGCCGAGTAGAATTATTGCTTTTTTTGATTGTGTTTTTTAAAATTCCATTCTTATTCTGCATATTTGTAGGCTGCTGAAAATGTCTGGCTCATCTACATTTTATGGTTTGAAATCTGACTGAAAAAATTAACTGAAGTTGAAAATGAATAGCCCTGCCGTACACACACTCACCAATAGTACGAGTATATACACCGAGGAGAAGAGGTACTGGTGGATTTCATGGCTGATGGTGCAGTTAGTCACGTCCTCCTCAGACATAGTGAACACTATCAGACCCCGCTCGCACTCACACTACTTCACCTTTCACATGCACACACTCACATGAATGTTTTAAGACATTATGTTACTATAATGTAACAACACACACACACAAATCTCCATGTTGGTTGGAGCACTCAGCCAAGGCCCCAACTCGTCTCATCTGGGTGAGTATTCGTCTTCTCTGATTGGGCAGTCCAGTTTTATTTGGCCACTGAGGAACACAGAAGAATATATCTTTATTAGAGATTATAAACATTTACTGCTTATTATATTTAAATGTAAATACACACATATACACACACACACACACACACACACACACAGTTCAGTATATACAGCTGAATGTAAGCAAGACAATGACAAGTTTTTGGATAATAGTAATAATGTTTTGGATAATGTTAACATTAAACGACTTATATGAGCAGATGTATGACTAAGTGTTAGTTAGTTGGTCGTTAACCAAAGTATTGGACAAAGTGAAATCACACCTGATGATGCCGCTAGATAAAAAGAAAGGGGTTCACCAAAGTTATTACAATAAATCTTGAGAAGAAAATTCATGTGTTTCCCAATTTCATGACAATCAAATCAATAGTTGTTGACATATTTAAACCGCCCTTATGGTGGCGCTAGAGGAAGAGTCAAGGGATCACCAAAAGTTTTTTGGCTTCTCATTCAAAAGAAAAACATGTAACCAGGGCTTTAAGTTTATTTTTTCAATCACCAGCCAACACAGATTTTTAAGTTACCAGCCAATCAGATTTTCCAGTAGCCACATGTTTGGTTTATTATTTACTTTAATTTCAGCTCCTCTGGTTTGTTTCGCGCCGTTCCATTTGTCTTTTGTCTTTACGCGTTGCTCGTAATTGATACCACACGCTAGGCACGTAGCCAACGGTTGTGCTACACGTCACGACACAGTGTTCATGGGAAATGTAGGATTAGTACTACAAGCAGGGTTGCTAGATAAAGATTATGTTTTCAAGGCAAACACACACAAAACCGCCCAAATTTCTTGGAGGAAAACAGACCAATCTGGAAACAATGAGTCAAACTGACGATTTAAACAGACACAGGGTTATTTGCTTCATTTATTACCTGCCAAATTGGCTTACAGTTTTGAATGTATTTGGCAGGTTGGCAGGTGTCAATTTAAAGCCCTGCATGTAACCATATTTCCTTAGATCAAATTCGTCTAAACTGTTCTCTGTGTTGTAGAGGGAAACAGACCGGCTTCCTGCGTTAACCATGACTGCATCCTGTCGTGTCAAGTATTTGTAATCCCAGATGAAAAATGTTGTCCAGACCATATTTTTATTTCAATAGTCATTAATCAGAGATACAATGTGAAATGGCATTGGCTTTAAAAGATCACATTATGAAACAATTCATCCTCATTGAGAACAAAGGGAAACTCCTATAAAAAGCCTTGAATTATAAATCAAATGACAGGTCCTCCAGTGACAATTTCCCACCCATTGCTCGTGTCAACATGAAAGTAGTTTTATTAGCATAGGTGGCAGAAAGAGGAGACAAATTCAGAATTTACTCGTACATGCTGCCAGACCACTTTATAAGAAGCGGCACTCAACAGCTTCTACTTAACAACTATGATAAACTGCTGGCTAAGGAGAGAGAAGGATGAATAATGAGCTGATGATGTGAGGCCCTAGCCTGGTCCTACCAGACTCTCGTACATTTCATTTGTACAGAGAGTCTGGCCTCTCTCCATTGACAAGTGTTAACTCGCTAACGTTTGGTCATGACGTATGTCATGCGCATGTGCAACAAGAGGGGAGACCGACAACAACTATTGACTTATATTTAGCATTAGCATCACTAGCGTTAGCCTTAGCCAACTCCTTCACCACTAAAGGAGCGAGCTGGAAAATCAAACTTTTGCTGAACCCCGTGGGGAGGAGGGCCACAACATCATGGCCACCAACAAAACTCAGCAAAGATTGTTCTTGCTCGGGCTTTAACTTCTGGATATTCTGCAGCATTGCGGCCACAACGGACCGAATGGCTTCGCTCGCATCTTTCTAGTGCACGTCCTCAACGTCATCGTTCTCAGCCACTCCCTCTGTTCGCTAATTGGACCTACAAATATTTGACCGGAGAAAACCCAAGAATATAGAGCTCAACAGTCCCGCCCCTCCTCTGAGAGACCTTGGGTTCCGGAAGTAATTTTCCCATTCATTTCTCCCATTGACGTCTGGAAAAATCCGTATATAAAGAGTTTTAGACCATGCTTTATGCTAACCAGGTGGTACGTGACTCATAAGCATACAATGTATCAAAAAGTCAAAGGTACAAGACTGTGTACATATCGTCATCTCAGAGCTAAGGAACTACTCCTCCCATAAACCACCGCGCACCACTGAACAAAGGAAGCTAACGTTAGTTTAGCAACAGCTAATTACTAGCTGAGACAGCATGTAATAACTTTAAAAGACCCTCATAATAAAACCTGAAAATAACCGTTAACATATATAATGGCTGTTACGTCAGCTGTAGACGGCTTTACACAGTGTTAAGTTTGAGTTAACGTTATTTTAGACTGAATCAAGCTGTCAGCTAGCGGTTAGCCAAATTAGCTGTTAGCTAAACTAACGTTAGCTTCCCGGTGGAGGCTAACGGCAGAAGCGTGGAACAGATCGTGATTCGTGCAGTGTCGTAAATCCTCGTGATGGATTGTGCAGGCAGCACAGATCGGGTACTGACACCCCCCCTCCTCATCAGCATGAGTTCCACCAATCAGAGGCATCACTGTGGGATTGTGGGATTGTTCAGGATTGTGGGTAATGAAGTACTTATCCAAGACATCGCAAATAAAAGACATTTATCTCAAAACAAGGGTAGTGCCTCATGATTTGTGGTGTCTATATGAGCATGAGTCATGTTGGCATGCTGGTTTTAAGTCTACCATTGACGGTTATGATTTTATGGCTTATACTCGGAACCCGCTGTGGGCAGGACTGTTGAGCTCTATACCGCAAGTACTGAAGGGAAATGAAAATTGAGCGGAAGTAAGTAGGAGGGCAGAGACAGGCTAGTGAGGCCCCGCATTTTTAGAATAATATACCAGCAAAAGTTAAAGTAGGTGTGTGTGTGTGTGTGTGTGTGTGTGTGTGTGTGTGTGTGCGTGTGTGTGTATGTGTCATCATGGCAAAATGTTATACAGAGGTGGTTTATATTTATATATATATTGGTTTATATGCCTGTCTGTCTGTCTGTCTGTCTGACAGATTTAGTTACCGTGCAAAATAACAGTCATGAAACTTTACAGATGTGTAGTCAAAGTAAAGGCCAAGTTCAAAGATGGGTGTGCTCAAAACAAGGGCACCGGAAGTGTGTGTGTGTGTGGGGGGGGGGGGTGTAGGAGTCACGGCCCCCTGGCCCAATTTGTTTTGTCGTTTTTTAACATCAAATCAAATCAAGTCCAGGTTAGTGCAAAACTGGATGTAGGGTAGTTTGCCTACAACCATATTATTGACCAGTATTACTACAATACAACAACCAAGGTTGAACTAAATCTGAATCTGTCTTGCATTATGACTGGCATTTCTCTCTTCTGAACAGCGGAGTAGTGGTGCAGCAAACAACTTCCTCAGGCAGAATTAAGGCAGAATATTAATCTGAACCCCGCTGTCCGTCTGCAGGTTAGATTCCAACCACATGTTGTATGCCTGCTCTTCTGTATTAAAAAATCACTCTTTTGCAAGCTTCCATTTTTTTTCTCCAATTTGTTGATTTTTCCCCACTGTTGTTGACTTTGATAACTGTGATACAATGTAGAAATACCTTTTTGGCTGCCCAATTTTTTTTTTTAACTTCAATAAATTCTGACATACATGTCTACAAGCATAAATGTGTGCAAGCATGTGTTCATTATTTTGTCACTTTAAATATCAACACCAGCACAATCAAGTCTTACGTCACGTCAGGCTGTGCACTTTTGCACGATTGGTTTTCACCTGTCTTTTCATCTATTTAATTAAAAATATAGATTAAAGGTCATTCACTCCTCTGGGTTCTGTCTCTTATCAAAAAACATTTGCATAGTCGAGTAGAAACATACTTTGGCAATTTGTAAAATGTGTTCTTCGTACTTTATATCCCTGACTTTGACATATAATTGCGACGCAGAAGTAGTGTCTATCTGTTAGCATTTTAGTTTCAGCTGTTTTGCGTTCCACTGTCAGTGTAAATGAGTTGGATGTATGAATAGCATCTACATTCAGTATTCTGTGAACTCCAGTGTAACAGAGTCAATGGACAGTAAAACTTCCTCTGGATATAACTTCCACTATACTTATTTGCTTTGCCATCCCAGCATTTTGAAAATGGCTCCATAATAACACACTATGAAACCATTAAGAGCTACTTTCACACAACACACTTAAACCACAAGCATCATCTCTCTTTCTCTCACTCACTCTGTCCTTCTGTACGACTCTCTCTGGTCTTCCTAAATAAACCACAGACAGATTAAGGCACAGCTGGATACACCGTGCATTCCTGAAGTGTCAAGCTAAACCATGCTTTTAACCCTTATTCAGCCAGGTGGCTAGTGTTATGGAATACATTAGAATTATACATGTACAATAATACTGTATGTGAAATTTCCTCTTTTGTAGATAAAGATATGTTGAGTCACTTATAGATGTGACTGTGGAGATGAATTCCCTTTAGTCCAGGAACTGTTGCTAATGTGAACACTGTAGTGTCCGTCCTGTAGATTGATGTTACAGTGTCAAATGATAATAAGTCTACAGTGGGGGCACACACAGCAGGGGCAGCAGTCTAAAGTGGGATTTATGCTTCTGCAGAGGCTCCACGCAGAGCTTTCGCTGTAGCCTACCTAAGTGGACTACTAAGAATAGCAGGGCCAGCATGTGTGTGCATTTGGAGTGTGTGTAGAGCGAGTGAGAGAGTGACGGTGATTAGCTTCGGAGAGAGTGCTGACTCTAGAGGCATGGATGGAGAAACTAAGAGTCTCCCCTGTTCTTTCTGACCACGGTGGGAAAGCTGTAGCAGGAAAAGTTAACCCTCTCCTTGATTTCATGTTGTTTATGGAGAAGGAGAACCAGGAAATGAGTAGGATGAAATGCAACGCTACCAAGCCACGGCCGAGCGAACCAATCATAGTTGTCGCGATCTGCTTCGCCTCAATGTGTAGATACATTTTTTGAGAGGTGCACGTCAGGCTACGGCGTAGGGTCGGTATCTCCACGTAGTAGTATAAATTGGCTTTCAGGAACAGAAAAGGCATAAAGCATACACTTCCATAAGTGGGAAGTGCCAAGTTGGATGTATTGGAGTTTTCCCGTCATAATTATGACTTGGATGTTTACGCCAATGCTATTTAGAAGTCAGAAACAGGTGACATAGTAACTCCAAAATTGAACACGGCAGAATCTACAGAACACATAAGTCATCAATAAGGCAAAATATCTTGTATGTAGAAGACATTAACTTTTATGTTAGCTGACCAAGACATCAGTTGTGCAAACAGACCCAACAAAACAAGCTTAATTTAAAGTATGAGTCTGGGTTTTCTACCTGTGAGGAATCCATGACTCCAGATTCATCCCACTGTAACGACACACTGAGTATACTGTAATTAAACAGGTAATAACAGACAGATACTCTTGATGTTTCAGAGGAAACCTCAGTCAGTATGTTATAAATGGGATTCATAATAATAATAATAGTAGTAGTATTGTAGTATTTCTCATTAATTTCTAGAGTAAGACACAATTTCTACTGTTCAAATTCATTCTTTAAGTGGTCTGAAGGGTTAATGGCCTTTTGTTCTGACTCCCAGCAAAGACTCTACTCACTGTTCAGCTGTGAGATCTGGATTTAATAAAGTAATTCAATCACATGAGTTTACTTGGAATATTTAGAAGAGGTTAAACTTTGTGTGTGTGTGTGTGTGTGTGTGTGTGTGTGTGTGTGTGTGTGTGTGTGTGTGTGTGTGTGTGTGTGTGTGTGTGTGTGTGTGCGTGCGTGCGTGTGTGTGTGTGTGTGTGTGTGCATACAGGAGTGGGCGGGTTATTCTTCTGCAAATAGATTTTCAAAGGTAAAATTGTAAACAACTTTATCGTGTTATCACATTAAAATGCCATTATATCAAGGGTTTAATGGGTCCTGGAGATCCCTGAACTGGTTTTCTGTTTCTGTGGTACCCTGGGAAAAATACAAACAATAACTGCCCCGGTGTTTTGTAAAAATGTACAACATCTGAGACTGATCACCTGAACTGATGATCAGGGTGACTGATTGGTGTTTGGTAACTGCTAGTGAAGGGGTGTAACTCTAACTTTTCCGATCCAAGCCTCAAATCTAACCCATAGTTCAGCCTAACCTTAAACCAAAACTCTAAGTTTATCTTAGCTTCAAACTTATAAAACTTCAGTCCTTACCCAGAGCACATCTTAAACAATGTAGGCATATATCATTTTACACTGTTCTCGGGCTTCATAATGTAAACAGTGACTAAAACGCATTTTCTTCTGACGAACTTACGAACGTCAGAATGTTACCTTTTTTGTCAATGGGTTTCCTTAAAAGCTACCGAGCAGACACACAAAGTATGCCAGGCAGACACACAGCGGACAAACTCAGATGGAGACTCAGGTGGA
Source organism: Sander vitreus (assembly GCF_031162955.1). Taxonomy (NCBI): domain Eukaryota; kingdom Metazoa; phylum Chordata; class Actinopteri; order Perciformes; family Percidae; genus Sander; species Sander vitreus. Next base: position 24,937,620 of record NC_135874.1, on the reverse strand, counting down.
GAAACTAAACTAGTCACTTTGATAACTTTAAACTGAATCAATCCTCCAGACACCAGGATCAACAAATGAACAAATTACAGTGTGATCAATACCTTAACTCATTTCCTCAGGGCAGCAGGAATGGCACTGTTGCTATGTGATTGGTGACCCTGGCAGAGGTACCCGTGGCAACAGCAGCAAGTTGTAAATCAGGCACAGCCACAGGGAATATGCTGCTACCACAGCCATTCCTCTAACCCACGCATCACTGGAATTAGCTTCATCACCAACTACTATCACAACCCCCTTAGCTGCAAAAGTTTGGGAACCACTGGTCTACGCCATCCTAACTTACGATTCCAAACTTGGGAAATCCCTAGGTTATAGGACGGCTCTGTAATTCTTATCCTAAGATAAGATGCAGTTAGGATTTTAGACTTGAAGTTTCTGTAATGAGGCGCTTTGATTAACATCACTCTCGGGTAGGAAATACAGAAACCCACAACTAGTCACTGCACAAAAAAGATGAAGACTTCAGCGTCTAGTAAAGATAGTAAACTACTGCGATGTTTGTAACTTTAGCCAATGCACCAGCCGCCACTGCGGTTACTCAGTGTTGTTAATTATCTTCTGTTAACTCAAAAACCCATGTTCAAGTGAGACTGACAGTAATTTCTTCATGCAAACCTCATCATCCAGTAACGGTAACTTAAAAGGCCACTAACAGTCTGTAAATGCTGACAAAAGAAGTTGCTGTGATATATTTTAGCCTATGACAGTCATTGTTACACACATGATGCCCAAAGTAGTAGTCATTGGTCATTGGTAGTCACTGGTTTAGAAAAGTCAAGTCAATTTGAGCTTGGAGGTTCATCCTGGACTCCAGTCTCTCCTTCCAGTCCCACGTCAGCAACATCACCAAGTCCGCCTTCTACCACCTGAGAAACATCTCACGACGGTAGTACGGTGGCCGACAGGGCCAAACGCCCTGCAACTTAAGAAAACACACGCAAATTAAGAAAACATCTTCATTAATTTGACGACACGTGCAGCATTCAGCAAACGCTCTGCAAATACACACAACGCAACCAAATACATAAGCGCGCTGCAAATAAAAAACGATAAAAAAAGAAAAGCACACAAACCCCAAAAACAAATGCAACAAAAAAAACGCAGCATCCAGATTACACAACGGAAGTTCTCCAGACCTCTAGAGGGAGCAGCTAAGTGGAACAGCTGGATTTTCGAGAGAGCGAGAGAGAGAGAGAGAGAGAGTGGACGGGGCACGTTCAATCTCAGAACGGTGTGCACCGTTGTGAAACGGTGTGCAACTGCTTTGAGATCATAGAGTGTACATATTAAGTCTATGTTTGACATATGTTTTCTCTCGTTTGGTGGGTGTGTCTCGGCTCACTCGCATCATCTCAAGCCATGTCAGCGTCAGACAGCTGACAGCTCCTTTATCACAGCACAACTATCAGATCTGAATCGCACTGTCCTCCAATCAATTCATGTCATGAAAAGTAATCTTCTTTCTCATGATGTACTGTAAAGGTAAATCAACTGAAATTGTGTTTCTCTTGACACTGTGGCACACTCAGACCTCAGATGTGACATGAAATATGATTTGATGCATGTTATGTTTTCATCCAAAGCTCCGAACACACCCTTCACTCGGCTGTTTGATGAATGTGTTCACTCAGCAGTGCTCGGCCATCGCAGCCAGACGAGGCTGGTGACCCCGTCACTCTGAATTACCCAGTTTGCCTCTTTGAGACAAGGATGTACAAAGTCAGAGTTTGTTGTTTGTTTGTGGCATTTGAAAAGAGCAGAGTTTGTGACACAAGCTACTATGACATCAAACTAGTGTGAAATTCAGCATCAAAAATAGCTGATGGTGATTTTTGGTGCTGAATTCCACCCTATTAGGAAACTACTTTTTTTTTGGTGGAGGACCACAAAAAGACGTATCAAACACACTAAAAGTCTTTAAATTAATTTAAAAAAAGGGATTAAATGTATACAAACAATGTTATACTTGAGGATATGAAGGGATTAACCCCCTTTGGAGGTTGGGGGCAAAAATTAGCTATGGGTCCTATACTGAGACCCCCACCAAGCCTGGTTCCAGACCTCTGAATCACCTGCCATTATCCAATTTGTTCAGCAATTCAAAAAGCTCTGGCTATTTCTGATTTTGGAAAAGCAATCAACCAATCAGAGTGTTGCAGACTGGATTGGAATAGTGACATCATCTTCCAAAATAGTTGAATGAATGAATGAAGAAATTTATTTCAGACATATCAAAAATAAACCAAACAAAGTATCAAAGAAAGATGCTAATAAGTCAAATAAGCAAAACATTCAATAAACAAGTAACATTGGCCAACTTAGACATGTCTAAAAAGGAGTAGGAAGAAGTATACACTTATTTAATCCTACCCCTTTTCCATAACTCAGTAAATTATTATTATTATTTCATTTACCACATATTTGTATCTCATTTATATTCATCACATTTATATATATATATATATATATGGGTTATATAGACATGCATATATATATACACACACACACACACATACACAGACACATACACACACACACATATACACACGCATAATCATACACATACGTCAAAGAACACATATTGCAATCATTAAAGCCCTCTTACTTTTCTATATTTTTTGAAAATCATTGCTTTGTACCTTTTTATGAACTGGGTTATGTGTGGACATTGCTTAAGTTCTGCGCACAGACCATTCCACAATTTAGAACCACTGATTGTATTGCACTGACTTTTATAGTCGTTTTATAGTCGTGCGAACAGTAACAGTAGTTAGCTCTCTACATCAATGAAACAGCAACAGAAAAAAGTGAAAAGAATTGATGACATGGACAAAGGTTTTTATCGACTTAAGGAGGAATTGCAGGTGACGGGGTAGATTCCAACTGTAGAGGTAGGCACTTTTTAGTTTTATTGCCCACACATTTCCTGTATTCTTTAAGAAACATGACCAGTTTCCTTGTGATACAGGTGTCATATTTAGGCAGGTGTGAACCATAGAGGTAAGATGAAATAATATTATATTATCCCTTTAATTTGGAAGGAAATCTGGTATTTATAATACTTTTCTTCATTTTTTCTTTTTTTACGATAGTTTGCTACTGTCTTGCCTAGAGTGTTTTCCTTTGTTTTCCTTGTTATTACTTTTTTCTTATAGTTTATAGTCTGTTTTTTGTATTGGTTTATAGCAGATATTCCATTTATAGTGTGGCATTATCCATTCTGTTTGTGCCTTGTGAAACAAACCTCCTGTTCCTTTTTGTTGATCCTTAAGGTGCTAATGCTGTCTCTGTGCTCCCTTATTTAGAGTAGATCCAGGCAATACTGTTGGGGGTGCTGGCCATTTGGTTTGCTGTGGACTTGCATGCGGATAAGTATTGCATAACACTTAGGGGTGCTTGTTTGCAGTGATGGTGCGTGTGTGTGTGTGTGTGTGTGTGTGTGTGTGTGTGTGTGTGTGTGTGTGTGTGTGCGTGCGTGCGTGCGTGCGTGCGTGCGTGCGTGCGTGCGTGCGTGTGTGTTCTGGGTATATTGTATTGTTACTATTTTGACTTTCTGCTTTTGTGTATCAAATATAGTGTGTATCTAAATTCCAGCATATCTATATTTACTTTTTTTAAACAAAACTTTTTTATAACTGAACTTGAAGCTGCGTCTCTGTCTACTTTCCTTTACACTTCTGTGTGTTGACCTGTAGCTACTGTATATATAAGCTAGTATTGGCTCAGTCCTTACTGCAGTGGCCAGTGTTCTAGTCCAACCCGCTGTCCTTTGTTGCATGTTATTCCCCCCCTTTTTCCTGTCTTCAGCTATCCTATGAAGGCCAAAACGCCCAAAAAATACGCAATATAGTGGGGGGGAAAATACTATTATTCAAATGACTACAGAAAATATGTGAGCGTTGTGGGCTCTGAGGGTCTGGAACGCCAGAGCAGCTGCCTGCTTGGTAATCAAGCCTTGCTCAAGGTAATAAACTATCACAGCAATAATGCAATGCAATATGCTGAGCCGTATGGCTTTATAATGTGTCAGTCTTAGACAGTAGAAAACAAAATACATTATTTATATGCTTCATCTGCTTCCCAGTATCTCCACATTACAGTACATGACTAAAAACCTTTATACTTTAATATTTTATAAAATGATCATGTCTAGACTGTGAAAAGCAGCAGTAAATGTGATAAGGTGCACATGCAATAGTATCCTTGCATTCCAGATAATCTTATTAGTGGTATTTTCCTAGTGAGGATGAAAGCCTATTCAGCTGATTATGAATAAGATATGAGCTTTACACGAGCCAGCTTCCTAATAGTCTGGTATCCAATAGAGTGATGGAGAAGCAACAGGATACTTCAGTTATAACAGGAATACATTTAGGTCTACTGCTGGTTCTGGTGGAAAGCAGAGGTTAATTTTTAATTTGGTATCTCTGTAGATCAAAAAACTAATTTAGCCCTCATGACCTGTGCGTAAATGCATGCTACCTTTGTGAGAGCACCAAATCCAAAATGGCTACTTTCGGCCATGTTGGAAATCTTTTGAATGGTTTGGCCTGCAACACTGCACTATTTTTCACCCTTTTAAGTCTTCGTAGAGCATATTAGGCTTTCATGGAAGCTCTGCTCATGCTGAGTTATAAACAGTAAAACAACAAACACACAAAGGTCAACGTTTGCTCTCCATGGTCACAGAATTACTGGAGACAACCCAAAAACATTCCAAATGAATTCTATTAAATTAAATGATAAAGGTATTTATTGGAATATGATGACATACATTTGTATATCACTATCCACTTTATGGAAGAACACGGACTGATCTCACTAAGTGGCGTATGTATGACACGCCAATTCGTATGTCATTTTGGCGTGTTATCAACACCGTTTGGCCTCCATTGACCTAGATTACGTGTGAATTATCCACAGGATTGTCACCCAGGAGAGCCGGAATCGCGTCCAGCGTTTTGCGTTTATCAACCTTCCCCAATGTTCTTTTCCTAAACCCAACCATTTATTGTTTTCCTAAGCGTGTGACGTTGGTCACCGTCGTGTTTTTGTAGTTTTTTAGTACGGTGGCCGACAGGGGCAAACGCCCTGCAATTTAAGAAAACACACGCAAATACACAAAACACAAGCAAGTTAAGAAAACATCTTCATTAATTTGACAACACGTGCAGCATTCAGCAAACGCGCTGCAAATACACACAACACAACCAAATACATAAACGCGCTGCAAATATGAAACGATGCAAAAAGAAAAACACACAAACCCCAAAAACAAATGCAACAAAAAAAAAACGCTGCATCCAGATTACACAACGGAAGTTCTCCAGACCTCTAGAGGGAGCAGCTAAGTGGAACAGCTGGATTTTCGACCCCACGGGGAGAGAGAGAGAGAGAGAGAGAGAGAGACTGTAAATATTAAGTCTATGTTTGAGATATGTTTTCTCTCGTTTGGTGGGTGTGTCTCGGCTCAGGTCACAGGTGATTCTCAATCAGCAGAGACGTCTGTAAACTCGTGGTGATAAAACATTTAAAACTGCATCAGCGTTTAACGTTGACGTTTGTTTAAGCCATATTACATGAGAGGGTTTAATTTCGAGGTCTGAAAGGCGCATCACTGAAGTATAGGCCTCCTCAAGTGTAATATTGTGATTATACAACAACGGTTACCAACAAAATAGGTGATCAATCTGTATTCATATTGTGGAGCAATTCGCTCTTGAAATACAAAAAAAAAAAAACAGACAGGATGTATAGTCCCTCCCTGTTTAGTAAACCAGCCGACTTACTGTGGGATTTATCAAACTGAATAAATCCCGTCTGCACATATAAACACAAAACTGCTTTGCTAACTCCATCGTGTTGTAAGTAAGACATCTGCTGAAAAAGTTATTGTATTCATTAGCATGATTGCCGTACTGTTTAGTTCTCAAACATCCAACACACCAAAGTATGAAGACATAGGGACCAGACGCAAGCTTTTATTTTGAAAAGTCGAAGCTTGGGGACGGCACCAGCCGGGAGGGCATGAGACGGGAGCATAGACTGTATTTTATTAATATGTTATGTTATTAATAATAATAATATGAATTTAATATACAGTCTATGGAGTTCTCCAGGCTGCAGCCATACCTGACTCCAATAAAAAGGAGAGCGCTCTCTCCCTGTGGTGTCGAAAATCCAGCTGTTCCACTTAGCTGCTCCCTCTAGAGGTCTGGAGAACTTCCGTTGTGTAATCTGGATGCAGCGTTTTTTTGTTGCATTTGTTTTCTGGGTTTGTGTGTTTTTCTTTTTGCATCGTTTCATATTTGCAGCGCGTTTATGTATTTGGTTGTGTTGTGTGTATTTGCAGCGCGTTTGCTGAATGCTGCACGTGTTGTCAAATTAATGAAGAGGTTTTCTTAACTTGCTTGTGTTTTGTCTATTTGCGTGTGTTTTCTTAAGTTGCAGGGCGTTTGCCCCTGTTTTTTTACACGCATATGACGTTCTCGCAATAGCACGTCACATTCTCGCGACGCCACGTGGTGTGTATGTTTACATCCGCTGCATACGACGTAGACATACACGCAGATAGCTCAAAATGCGTACAGATAACACGCCATTTGGCTTTAGGAAAGTGGCGTGTTTACGCAAAGTCATGATGCCATGTTGAAGAACAAGGTATTTAACCTGAATTTTCAACTTTACAGTGATTAGTTATTTAACTAATGGACAACTAATTACTTTTCATCTGATGTCTGTTGATTCTCCACACTCACACCTCTCATCATCGCTGCTACTCTCATTTGAACAGTTGTAAAGTGTGAGCTGCTGGGGCAAAGAGGAAGGGTGTGACGAACTGGTCCGCACTGGTCCGCACTTCATGAGTTCCCAGCCATGACCAATGGGAGAGGAACACTCTAGCAAGATGTAATAAAGCTGGCAATATACAGTATAACATAGTTTATCCTTTCCACATGAAGATCAAACGAAAATGTCCTCAGGTGGGAGATGGATTGTACACTTCTTCAGTTTGTGCCTAAGTATGAGCAGAGCTTTCATTATAGACTAATATGAAGGCTCTATGACAACAAAAATGGACCTTTCGGAGCTGAAAAACAGCAGCCATCTTGGATGTAAAGGTCAAAAATAGGTTAAATCATCAAAATAACATCCACTATGAATTCCTTGACCCAAAAGAGTGCCAGAAACCATGTACTGTGCAGCATAGCAGGCCAAACCGTTGAATAGATAATTTCCAACATGGTTAATTATTGCCATTTTGGGTCGGGGCTCTCACAAAGCTAACCGGCATTTTTGCGAGGGTCATGGGGGCTAAATTAGTTTTTTAACCTTCATAACACTCATATAGAATAAGGTATTCTCCATAGATTATCCAGATAATAAAGTAAGATTAGCCAGATAATGAGGTATTCTTCACAGATTAGCCCGATAATAAAGTAAGATTAGCCAGATAATGAGGTATTCTTCACAGATTAGCCCGATAATAAAGTAAGATTAGCCAGATAATGAGGTATTCTTCACAGATTAGCCAGATAATAAAGTAAAATCACCCAGATAATAAAGTATTCTCCAGAGATTAGCCAGATAATAAAGTACTCTCCAGCGATTAGTCAGAGACATAATTGCTCGCTCTCTTTCACCTTGAGACTATGAACAATATGTTTATGAAATAGAAAGAAAGATACAGAGAGTGATAGGAGAAAGAAGAAACGTTTTCTCTAAAATAACTTATAACCATTCTTAATATCCCATGTCCTCCAACTTCATCCAAGCCCATAGCAGGAATTTCCAAAGAGTTTCATCCATATTAAATAATATGAGATTACGTACACTTTTGAGTGTAAGCACTGCAAAAATGAGCTAAATATAATAGTCATTCTGACAAATCATCCATTCTGCCTGATGGATCCTAACAATGAAAAGGCCTTCCTAAAGGAAGTAGAGGACCTGACCCACTGGTGTCAGGACAACAACCTAGTTCTGAACTTCAGCAAGACTGAAGAGATGATAGTGGACATTGGGAAGAAGCAGAGAAGGAACAATGGTCCGGTGGCCATGATGGAGGTCTCAGGAGTCCATAAGGGATTTCTGCCATTCTTCTCTGGGGCCTTGAGAGGATCCCAGGAGGCATCTAGCAGGAAGCAGGGCTTTCTCCATATCGACCAGCCCTAAAACAGGGCTTGGCTTTTTTGCCTTTCTGCTAATGTCTGCAGAGAGCTGAGATGGCCTTTTCATAGATGAATGAGGTTAGTGTACACAAAGGGCCACTGCACGCTGTCCAACTGGTGCCCAATGTCTGGGCCGAGGCCCAAGGGCGGGCTGTAAAGAGATCAAAAAAGGGTGCCTTGGAATAAAAATGAAGCGCATTAAAACAAAAGTAAGAGGGGGCGATGTGATCAACGGTTGTTTGTGTGGTTGGAGGTTGAGCCGGAAAACCTCAATATGTAGAAAAAAAACACTTACAGTTTGTGTGTTGCTGGTTACAACTTAATTGCCTTTATCTCTTATTTCTGTTATCTAGCTTTAGTTTAAGTTATCTAATTAATATATGTGAAGTCTTGTATTCATTTTCTTTTTTTGCTGTAACTCTCTATGCTGTTAATGTAAAGGTTCACGGAAGTGCTTAGGCAATGCTGCTGCTCCTCCGGTCACGTCAGTACAGCCTACAAGAACCGATTTAGACAGTTTAAGAAAGCCTGATAAGAATGTCTCCACATTGTGGATGCAAAGTCTAAATACAGGCTAAATGATCAGAGCTGCTGGGCTGAGCCTCTGTTTTTGTGGGCAGAGAGTCAAGGTTTAGTTATGGGAAAATTAGAGTGAATCCCATATTATTCAGGAAGTGGAAAGTCTGTATGACTTTAGGCCAACCTTTTCAAGTCCTTGTGATGTATGGGTAGCATGTAAGCTAAGTAGACAGCTTCCAGGAAAAACTAAAACCAGATTAATAATATGTCATTTGACCACTTCAAACACAAATTGTAGTTAAGATCTCAACAATTCCAAAGATATCAAATATTTCTTGAAATGATGTGCCATGAAATAATGGCTGAAACAAAAGCAATAATTTGACAATTTAGCAATCATGTTTTTGTGTGATCTAATGTTTTAGACAGAACCTGCTATGGTGTAGCCTAATGTTTATTCTCTGTACACCTGTCAAAACAATCAAAACATTTGATGCCATATCTCATTGATGGATTTGCCTGCCCAGAGACTGCTAGGTCTATATCTGACAGCCCATTGGCCCTGTTGAATAAATAAATAAATGTCAGGCTGCTGCATCTGGGGGGAATGTGTATAAGATGTCGCATTAGACAATTAGAATATGTCCATTTGATTGTATGATGTAGCCATAAAAACATGCTTTGAGTTTGAATATGTGCGCTTACAAGTTTTTCCTGGAGCTTCCAAGCACATCTCATAGATCATGGAATGAGTTTTGAAATCGCTGGGAAACAAAGTTCAATCATATACAGAATCATAAAAAGAATAGGCTAGGCCAGTGGTTCCCAAACATCACATCACGGGCCCTAAACTGACACAAACCAGACCGCGGACACCCATTTGATTTTGCCCCAGGGTCCCCCATCTGACATTTTGCTTTAAGATGTCATCATACATTCTGGATCCTTATGGATGGAATTATAGTGAAAATAAATGATTCATCTTTTTTTGCTGGGGCGGACCCCTTGGAACTCCCTCAAGGACCCCACTTTGAAAACCAATGGGCTATAGTGTTCAGATTTCAGTTTTAGAGGGGTGTTGCGGTTCTGTTGAACTCTATTTGTCACTGCAAGCGACCCCTTTCACCTAACGCTAGTCCTTTAATCCATGGTTAATATGTAGAACATATTGTATGTCTACCGTAGGCCTATAGCCTATTTGTTGATGCTATGAACGCAGTAGAATCATACCGGACTATTTGTCTTAGCGGAAGCAATATAATACTTTTTAAGTCAATACAATAACTTTTTAAGTCAATACAATCACTTTTAAATCAATATTTTGTGTCAAATTATTGATGTCTTTAGTAAGTAGCCGTGTAATAGGAAGGATAATGTACAGCGAGCGAGTCAATATTGAGATGAACCCCGCCGGAGTGATGCAGCAGGAGGGCTCTTCAGTCACTCGCTGTTATCTGTGTAGTTCCGATATAGAATACGAAAGGGCCATGGGTGGACTACAACAGATGAAGATGAGGTACATGCTGGATGCATCCCACACTGCTTTACGTTTTCCACACATGGTAACTCTCCATAAATATTATATAAAGCCTAGCCAGCGAAAATAAGAACCGACATTTGAATGAACTGAATCTGCAGCTGTTGCTTTTCTCCTCCAGTTTCATGAAGTCCAGTCAGTGCATGGATTACTAACTGACACGACTTGACAGTTAAGATAAATAATTCATAACTCTGGACTGAAGAGCCGGTATAGCTACTACACGTTCTAAACACGTTTCACTTTTCACAATAAAATCAACGATCGTTCCATAATAATCCATATTCAGCAGGAATCCGCTGATATGTCACTTCAACCTAAATACCAAAAATATCAAAGACTATCGCTGATATAGCCTAACTTATACAAAGAAACTCCCCTTAATGGGTCCGCACAGGCACACATAAGATCTACTGTGGATGTCTCATCTTCAGACAGTATTTTCTTTTACATAAAAATGAAATGAAGACGCATTTCTTACCGAATCTCTCCTGTCTGAAGGTCTGCATCAAACTGAACGCCAGCTCTATCTCTGTCGTTCACTTACACACACACACACACACACACACACACACAAACACACACACACACACACACACACACACACGTGCGGTCTCTCTTCATGAAGTGCGTAAACACACACCGCAATGTGTCAAAGCATGATGTTGAAATACTGTAGGCTATATAGTCTGCATGTAGGGGAATATCACCCACTGACATTTTTTTTTTTTTTTTTTGCTTCAAATGTTTGGATTGTTAAATGTTCATTTTCTACCAGTTCTTAAAGATGAATTTTTTTTGGATTATTTTGGCCACTTGAGGGAAGCAAAATAAGCTGTAAACACAACATTGACATGGGCTATAATCACCGAATTAAGTTTTTTTACTGTAGCCTACAGTGAACACGTTAGAAAACAGTTCCCCGTTTTACATCTAGGAGACAAGCAGCAACATTAGTAGTAGCTGCTAAATGCTGCACTATGTTCACCAGCTGGGCAGGTAGTGAGGAACTCTTCTATTCTAAAAATTCTAATAATTCAATGTATGGGAACAACAAAAGCGAGGGTTGGATGATGGATGTAATTGACCCATTTTACCACATCCATCAGTTCTGCATTTTTTCATATCCACCAAAATATATCTGCAATATACTGAAAACAGCAGATAATGGGACTGGTTTCACAGCAAACAGTGAGAAAAGTACAGGTGAAAATAATCTAATTCAATGCTTCACTAAAGGGTAAAGTTCATGGTGGCTCACCGTCATATTGTTATGGTTTACTGGGACACCTGAACAGAGTGGTGCTTTCATTTATAATTAACACTTTCACTTTGAAAAGGGCCTTTAGTGGCCAGCTAAAGTAGCATTTTAGCTCCGTTTATGAAGTTGTCAGATGGCACAGAACTGTGTTAAGTGAGACAAAATGAAGTTCAAGTTTACAAATCTTTATTACCAAAAAAGCTTTTGGTTGAAATATCAACCCGTTTCTACTGAATCAAATTAGTAGCCTTTTTTAACAGTAGTCACATCACAGCAGTCAGCAATACTCATAAAGTGAACTAAAGTAGGAGTTATTCCAGTTACAGCAGGAAATGTCAGTGACGTCAGCTGTCCTCACCTTCTGCTTTCACTTCTCGTGTGTGACGCTGATCATCCTACAGCTATTTGTATTCATCTGGTGCTGAGAGCCACAGACGGACGACACCAAGTTTTAAGGAAATCAGGTTCACAGTCTTGCTGATGGTTTTGGTGTTGTTGCTATTAACATTAAGCAGGTAAGCTGACCAATAGGAACAATCAACCCCCAAACTGGTGTATTGGGAAGGGAATAATGGGACATTTACACAGTTGGACAGACACAGGTAGACAGGCAGGCAGACAGACGAGTAGACACACAGACACACACTTTTCAGAAAGCCAATAACGGTAATAATGTGAAACACAAGTGTGTGATGGTGTCGTTTCATAGAAAAAAAAGATTGTTTCTGGGAATGCAATATGTTTTTCTATTGAGGTCAGCAACCTGAAAACACACACACACACACACACACACACACACACACACTCTCTCTCTTTGGGAACCAATAATGCAGAGATGCTTTAAAAAAAGTATACTAAGCAGCATTTTTCAAAAAAAAAAAAAAATCCCCACAATGTATAGACTCATAAAAATAACCCCTCTCAATCATCACTTATGACTAGAAGTGTGTGGCAGTGTCTGTATCTACAGAGACCCTGCTCTCGGTCTGTATATTCTTATTTTGCTGTGTGATCAGGACGTTTCTGGGCGTCAACAATAGTCTTTGGGCCCTGCGTGGTCATGCAACCCCCAGCCAATAACAGCGTGCAGGGTGTCCCGCCTGTTTGCGCTGCGAATGTTTGACAGACACACACGCAAACACATAGGATAAAGCTCTGTATTCACACAACATCCGGCACCTTCCCACAGGGGTTGTATGAAGGTGTAGGTGTTTATTAGTGCTTTAGAACATAACCGCTGTAAAACAATCAGAAAAAAAGCATTGTATTCCTCCGATTCATAGCTTTGTTCGGGTCGGCTCCCTTTCTCAATTCACTCCCTAGCTCTCTCGACCATTGCTGCTCTCTCCCCCTCTCTCCTTTAAATGCTGCATGTTTCCAAACACCAACCAACAACTGCTGCTCAGTAGACCCTAAAGTGCATCAACTTTAAAAAGTGACATTAAAAAGCCAACACACACCAAGCCAAAAACAGGTGAATAGACAGGTTGCAGTACTGACAGCATCAACCTACAGTGTATCATATCATGTCACTTCATCTACTAACGTGACCTCACTAGCAGAATGTTTAAAGTATTTTTTTTTTTTAAATCTACAAATCTTGGAACCACATGACGTTAACCAGTTTACAGGAATTGATCTGGATTTGCTTTTTGGGATCAACAAACATTTTGAAGGTGAAGTTCCAGAAGATTTTACAAAAAGTATCCCAAGTCTTCTAATATTTGCCCAGTTTATAAAATCTAAAAGGCATGTACAAATGTTACAGGTAGAATAATTTAGCTTGTTGCATATTGACATGTGCTTTTTGTTTCAAAAGGTGAGCGGAAAGGTTAGTGATGGATTCCAGTCAAATCTTCATTTTCACAACTCCAGTGTTACATCTTCCTCCTCCTCCTCCTCATCATCATCGTCGTCATTCTAGTGCTTTTAGGAATGGCTTTGTCGTCAGTCATTAATAATGCAGGAGGAACAGGTTTCTATTTACAAACAGCAGTGCAGACACACTGTCTGTTGATCAGCATAATTAGCATGAGATCAATTATTTTCATTAACATAATCGGTCTCCACGGCATAATTTCATTAATTACCTCCACCTCTTTATCTTCCTCTTCTCTCTGATTAATGGGCTTGAAAGAATACACCGAGTATTTGTAAATTCCCCCAACAGTCATCTACAAGTGATGACAACACTCATACAAAAATCATTCATGTGTCTCCAGTTGAATCTTCTCGTTGACTAGTGAATATTTACATGTCATGTTTTGAGTCTCAGACAGGAAGACGAGTGATAGTATTGGGTTGTTTATTCTTAATCCTAAGGTCTTATAGTGTGTGATGCTGCATGAATCCTGGGACTTAACTGTGTGCGTGCGTGTGTGTGTGTGTGTTGAGTGTGTGCGATTTAGACACATTTTAGTTAAATGTAAAAGTGAAAAAGACTAAAAACTATTACTCTCGCTTAAGAGAGTGCTCTTAGTAAGGTAAACAGGACGTGTGTTTAATATCTCTCTCCGTGTGTATTTAACCTCCTGCTGCTGTCTTAGTGGTGATTGCATTCAAATCAGTGAGCAGCATTATAAAAATGTTGCATCAGAACTAGTAAGATTACTGTTGTGACTAGACTGAACGGACCTTAAGCTTCTGTGTTATCCAACATAATTAGAGCATATGCTAGTGAAAAATGTTAGCATGGTGCACCAAAGTCAGAGAGTCACCAGAGAAATTTAGAACACAATCAGTGCAGTTTCCCGTCTACCAAACACTAGAGGCCTGTACTACGAATCAAGATCAACATGCCCTGGGTTTATTTCAGTTACCCGGCTTCACCTAACCTAACAACCGCGGTCCCGCATAAGCTGTGTCCCGACGGTGGTTAACGACTAGTTCACTCAAGCCAGGGTCTCCCAATCCAGCGGCGTGCGCGTTCCCATAAAAGAGGCGGTGTTTGCACAGCACGACCAATCGCAAACATCTACCAGAGCCGCGTATTTTACATAAGAAGAGCAAACTATAATTCTACATAAATATGAAGAACACAGACACGGTTTTACAGGCAAAACGCAAGTACAATCGCCGCTGCTTCCTAAAACAGGAAGCAGCGGAACACCTAACCTGCTCCCGAGCAGGTTAGGTGTTCAGCATAAGTTACCACGGCGATTTAACCCGGTAACAAGTGATCCACCGTCGCGATACACTAAACCCTGGGTTGAACCTGAAGTTACCTCGTTAACGCCAAATCTTGCTTCGTAGTACAGGCCTCGGGTGCATTCAGTTATTCTAAAACCAAACTACTGCCAATTCTAATTCATTACATGCAAACTATCCAGATCACAGCGAGTCTGGATTCAGCCTGAATCTCTCTCTCTCTCTCTCTGTTGTGTTGGCTAACTTAGCGTGCAGCAGTACACCCTACCAAAACACAGTGGTTTACCCAGTGGTGTGTATGTGTGTGTGTGTGTGTGTGTGCGTGTGTGTGCGCGTGTGTGTGTGTGTGTGTGCGTGCGTGTGTGTGTGTGAATTAAGTCCAGCTCAATGGTTAGCGAAGCCACAACCAAGCCCCTCAAGGACAATTCCTCTGTGTCTGTATATATCATTATATATGAAGGTTTGTGTGTGTGTGTGTGTGCGTGAAACTAGTGTTGGCTCGGGCCGAGCAACATTTCCAGTAAAGTGTCAGAGTGTTGCATGCTGGGACAGAATCTAAAGATGGAGGGAGAAAGACTGTAATTTAACTGGGAGGAGCCCCTCCATCTCTGCCCTGTTTACCTATCTGTCCTCCCGTCACTCCATCTATCTCTATATCTGTCTTTCCCTCTGTCCACAACTCTCCATCTCAACATCCCTCCGTTTATTGCTTGCTCTTTGCTTAAATCACTCCATTTCCTTCCCTTCTCTCACCACTGTTTTACAGTGTTTGTTCTAGATAACAGAGGAGAGACGCAGGAGAAATCTGATACATTCAGTCGCTCTGGTGTTTGTGGTCGCCTTCACTTTAGTTCAATCACTCCTCTCTGTGATGGCTAATTCCTGGCGTACAGTTCTACAGAATTGGTGCAATCTAGCAGGGCCAGACTGTGTATCTGGCCAAAACATCCACAATTCATTTTTTTTAAAACAGAAAATAATAGCAACACCGTTGAAAAAAAACCAAACTCTTTTGGTGGCTCCTTTGCCCCACAAAAAAACCCCTATCCTGTGGGCTGCGGCTGCTTGCTGGATCACAGTAAACATGGTGATAATAGAACAGCAGAGGCCAATGAATTCCAGCATTGTCCGAGACCATCTACAGTGTTGTGGTGTTCATGTCTAAATCCTTAAAAAAATATAAACACCATCAATGACTGAGCTCAAATCTATATTGCACCCCCTCAGATGAGAGAGTCATCCTGTGATGAAAAATGGTGAGAGGAAACTGACTGTGCAGATCCAGAACTTGAGGTGTGGCGTGATTGGTTGTGTGCAGCTGACATCCCTGGCAGCTTTAGAAAGCTTCCCGATAGACTGTTTTAATCAGCTGTTTAGGTGGCAGGTGGTGTACGGAATCAGGTTTCGGTCGTTGATCTACAAAAGTTTGCTCCGGAAAACACAAAATAAACTCACGACTCCTTCGTGTAGAGATGTGTAAGTGTTTCAATTTGGCTTTGCTCTCCAGGGTTTAGACTCATTTCCAGCTGATGTTGTATTTTAGCATAGCATAACCGTAGACTTTTAAGAGTTATAACATTTATCCACAATCAATAGAGCACAGTCCAGAGACTGATTACTTGTCTGGACCTGTAAAGCTCCAGTATTCATTCGGCCCCAGCAGACTGTAGTTTGAGTATTTGGTCCCCGTCTTTAGACACAGCCACATCCATAAACATCCATTAGTGTCAGTGTTTAGACACAGCCGTACTCATACCACACAGTCTGAGGGTCGTTGTTGGGGTCAGGGGAAGCAGGCGTGCTTTTTGGGCGTTCGATAGAGCCACACCTTGCACTCTCACTTTCTTTCTTTATGTGGGAGGTGTCACCTTGTCGCCCCTCCCTTGACACCTCCTCATGCTCTGAGACTTCATCAGGCCGTTTGGCAGGCACAGCCCTGACAGGAGTTACCATGGCGACCTCTCCGCGATGGTGGTAGGAGGAGGATGAGGTGGGGCCGTTCCGAGAGACGGGAGTCCTCCCTCTCTCTCTTTCTCTCTCTGCGTATCGCTCCGATTGCAGATTGAGAGAGGACGAATGGTGAATCGGCGGATTTAGGAAGCTGCCATCTCCATGCTGATTGGTCGGACCAGCCAGCCGGGCAGAGAGCGGTCGTTCCCTCACACCGGCCCCTCCCCCTGGTCTCGGAACAACCACATCTGATTGGCCTTCATTTCCACGGAAACTGTCTGGTCCATTGGAGCGCAGCAAATCAGATGAGGCCAGGCTGAAAGTCCTGCTCAGTGACTGGCTAGTTCTCTGGGTGACAGGCATGCCTGAGGCCGGGGATTGGCCTACAGGCTGGCGGGGCGAGGGCTTGACGCTCTGACCTGGCCTCTGGTTAGATGACTGTACAGTGGGCGTGACATAGCTGGTGGGAGTCACCTGATCTCTGCCAGCTGGAACCGAGGGGGCGGGACTTCTGGTGAAATAGTCCGCCATCAAGTCCTCCCTGCTTCCTGTAGACACCTTTATGAACAAAAACAAAAATTAAAAAGAATAAATAGGGGACATTGTGTAGAGTTTTAAAAAGGTATTCCGATGATACAATTACTAATTAATTACCTGTTAAAAAATGTCGGCAGTAACCTAATCCAATGGTTCTTAAAAAAATTATTAAAATGCATGTATTTACTATTATTGATTCTGTATTCCTGTTGCGCTTTTTGAGCAAGCGCTATAACAACAATTATTTCTGACAGAAAGGATGAATTCCCATGTGTCTCGCGTACATTGAAAAGTCTGTTGTTGATTATTGTGAAACCTGTGATGTAAGGGTGGGAGTCAGTGTTTATCACATCCATTTCATATATTGATTTAAACTTGGTATCGTTATCCGAATCAGGAAGTCATAGGAATGTGCGCTTTTTAGAGGCAACTATGAAGGCCTCTCCCTCTCTGTGGGATCAACAAGAATTATTATGGGTGTTGCAGTACTTTTTGTAAAACAGGATGTCTGTTTGGACTCAACAGATGACAAGTTAGATGTTCAGTGACTTCAAGCAGTATTCTCACGCCGAATTCACGTGTCTGGCTCAGTCTGTACATATGTAGATGACAGGTTGGAATGAAACATCTGATTTGTAGGCAGGAGTCTGCCTCAGTTAGAACAGTTAGATTAGAGGTGAAAAGAAGTACGCTCATAAAAATGGACAATGACTAATAAATACGCGCCAGATGCTCAGTCAGAAAACATGCCTTCATGGCCCAGATGTTTGATCTGCTCTGCAGTGATACTTATCATTGGCAGATTTAATTGCATTTATTAGGAATGACTAAAGGCCCGCATACCTCAAATGCGCAACTCTATGATGAGACAAGGTATGCTCTCGAACTGAACATGTGTCATGGTTTCTTTCTTTGTGTGCGGTGCTAGATGTAGGTTGCAAAATTCTGTGCATAACTCAGCGGGTTCAGAGAGTATAAAGTACTTTCCCTCAAAGTTGGACAGCAGCATCATACCAGAATAAGTCTGTATGAAAATAGAAAAATAAAATGAAATACAACCACACAGGAGACACCAAACCAGTGTTGCCAACTTAGCGACTTTTCAGACCCCCTTGGCGACTTTTTTTTTTTTACAAAAAAGCGACTCATCTGGCGACTTTCTGTAGAAAAGTGGCCAGTATTGTCCAGCGGGCACGCAAGGTATTTCTCTCCTGTGGCCGCCAAAACAGTCTCCTCTCTCTTCTGTTCTGTGACTCACTGCGGAGCAGAGGAGCAGCCCCTCCCCTCATGTGCAGCAGCAGTGCGCAGGCAGGTAGAAATGGGAGAAGGGACAGGGTGCGGGGGCCTGTGTAGGTACGAGAGACAGCGGGACGCGACGGGAGAAAGACGCCGCTGAGCTGGCCTGGCCCTGGGCAAGCCAGCCTTCTTTAAGAATTCTTTATCGATCTTTTTCCCTCCCTTTGTAGAATTTCTTTTTTTACTTCAAAGATAGGCTACCTAAGTAATAATGATAAGGTAAAATAAATGATTTATTAAATTTGTGATTATTTGGCTAAAGATTTCTATTTCTTTCTATCTACCTTGCTGACACAATCACTAAGCTTTATGCAAATGATTGCGTATGATGTCATCTAGCTACTTTTAGCGACTTTTGGAGCTGGTGCTAGCTACTTTCATTGGAAAAGAGTTGGCAAACACTGCACCAAACCCCTCTCAGTCATTGTAGTTTATACTGAAACTACAATGACTACACCATTCTTACTCAGAATACACAGTCTGTTCAATTGAAAATTGACAGAAATAAAAGAATGAATGAATAAATAAATGCATTTGAGGATTGTTTGTGGAGTTAATACATAGATTCAGATTTTCCATTGGATTGTTTAGTTTTTCCCAGTCTCAAGTTGTGAATAAACATGGAAACTGTACTGTGCCTTTTATTATTCATATTTAAAATAGTCATATAGACTCCAAAGCCAAACCTTCAGAAATATACTGGAATTTCTAGACCCACGGTAAAATGTTTCACTGGCTCTTTTCTTTACTCTAAGATCTATGAAATAATGACCAAATAAGAAAAATAATTACTATCTCTTGCTGTCTGCCTTGAGATTAACTGCATGGTTTGCACCATACTGTATTTATTTAAATAAATAAAACTATTGCTGCTGGTTTTGTTTACACCATGAATATGCAGTACAGAATTTTTTTCAAGAAAATTATTTTAGTTTTCGGTTTTGTTCTCGTGGCTGTTTGTTCTCATGTCAGTTCATCTTTAGCCCCTGTTCAAGACGGCAAATGTTGCGCCTTTATTCCACCTCGCTGTCTGTATAAAAGTTACGAAGACAGAATGGGGGGACAGAGTTGTTCTGCCTTTCAGCCGGCAGCGGGCGTAGTCACAAAGCCTTAACAGAGCCGAATCAACGTCTATGTACGATATAAAGGACAGCCGGCATGGTGGGACTACATGCAGTAGTGATGCCCAAGTCGACCCACATACAATATCACCATGCATATTACCTTTTTTCAGTTTTTCACACATACAGTACATTATTCAAAGAATGTTAATAATGTATCATTGTTTCCACCAGCTGATCTAAAATGTATATATGTTTAAGGCTGATTCAGAATGATTCCATGACCTAAAAATTGAATTCCTTGTTCCTTCCTTGTTTTTTTCTTGGTGGGTGGCCAGTCCAAAATTGACTCCAGCTGGACTAAAAACAAACTGAATGTAATGAAATTGTGATTCACATTAAAAAAATAAAATAAAAAAAAAAACACATTTTGCCATTTTCTTTTTAGGTGAGTCATTTGTAATTTAACATAACATCCCCAGATCATTTATTATATTTCCTGACTTGACCTGTGCAGATGGCCCTCTGTAGAAAATCCATGACCAATGGGAACTCTGTAAAAATGATTGGTCTTGTGACAATTGTGCGTCACATCAGCTGAAGGATGGCGGACTAGCTGATCTAAGCTAACTTTTGCTCTGTTTGTTTAAATGTTTGGTGATTTTGCTTCTTATTAAACATCAAAATTGAAACCGTGGTAAAAGAAGCAGCAAATGCCTGACAAGCCAAAAGGAGAACAAGAAAATGAAGAAAGGAGATCTACAGATGACTTAAACCCAATCTGCAATCATGGACACACTGAGAAACCTGAGTAGGCAAATTACATGGAACAAGCTATGGGAAAGGCTCCGGCCAAACCTTTTGGAGAGACTGACAAAAACTTTCAACAGCTGCCCGACCGCTAAGAGGCACATTTTCAAACTATGAACAAACAGGTACTGTAGAATCGGATGTTAAAACGCTACACGCCAACGGAACAAGCAATTTAAACATGAAGCTTGAAATCTTGGAGACAAAACTCTTTACTAGAAGACAGGGGGAGAAGAGACAATGTGCTATTTTTTTAGATCAAATCATGGGGGATTGAGTATATTATATATATTATATTTGTCTGTCATATATGTCCCGTGAAGTTTATTCCTGTCTGTATACATATTTTATTTAATCAATACACATTTGATCACAAAAGATTTGTCTTGTCTCCCTGGTGAGTGTTTATTACTTACTGTGAGGCGGTTGTCTTTAACCCCTTTTGCCAAGTTAAAGCCACCACATTAAAGGCTTTTTTACGGTTCAGCGGAGGCTCCACGCAGAGCTTTCGCTGTAGCCTACGTAAGTGGCCTGATGTTTATACTTGTGCGCTGGTGTGTGCGTTGAGCCGGCGTGTGTGTGTGTGTGTGTGTGTGTGTGTGTGTGTGTGTGGGGAGTGGGTGATAGAGCGAGGGAGAAGTGAGAGAGTGACGGTGATTAGCTTTGGAGCGAGTACCGACTCTAGAGTCATAGTCCTCCTCATAGTCATAGTCCTACTGTTCTTTCTGACCCCGGTGGGGAATCTGGAGCAGGAAAAGTTAACCCTCTCCTTGATTTCATGTTGTTTATGGAGGAGAACCAGGAAATGAGTCGGGGGGAAATGCAACGCTACCCAGCCACGGCCGAGCGACGTGTAGTTACATTTTTCGAGACGTGCACGTCAGGCTACGGCGTAGGGTCCGGCGTAGACACAGAGGGGTCTGCAGGGGTACGCCGTTGATTCGACGCACAACCATAAAAAGGCATTAAGGGGTTAGATTTATCAAGCCGTTTGCGCCCGTTTCCTGTTCGCAAAGACTGACTTAACCGATGCGGGCTATTTACAAAAATGGGGGGACTTGGGTAAAATGGCAGATTGCCTGCCACATGAGACAAGTTGCGCTTTCAATATGCATTCGTGGGAGAGTCATGGGGAAAGTGGGAGTTCCACCCAAAAAGGTGGGAGGATACGCGTAAAGTGTGCCTAATTATATATTCCGCGGTATTTACAAAGACTGCCAGTAAGAGCGCGCCTCTATTCTGCGGGGGGAATTCTCCGCCTCTTAAAAGCAGGTCTACACCAGCTGTAAACAGCGAGGTGTACATAATAAAGTGGACACTGAGTGTATGTACGTTGTTATTTTAGTACATGAAAATTTATTTGACTGTTGTACTGTATTTAAGAGCTAAATATATTTCTAATGTGTGTAAATATATCAATTATGAGCATTGAAGTAAACCTTTTTACAATATATGCATATATTTCTTACCATAGGAGGTGACTTTAGGTTGCTCTCTTGCAGAAACTCTTCCAGCGACACCATCTCACTTCCTGGGGAAGATGGACGGGTCTTAGACCTAACCCCGCCTCCGCGCTGCGGTTGGGCCCTCTGCGGTGTGTGGTCGTATGGAAGGGTGGAACTACGTGACAGAGTCTGTTGTGATTGGCTGAGACCCATGACATCATCACTTGAGAGGCTGGCTGGGCGAGCCTGACGATCTGATGGGTCTAAGACGGTTACAAATATTAAATAACAGCAACAATTTTATTTATACAAATATTCTTACCGAAGAAACGCGCGTACCTCTGCAGTTGACAGGGGAGTTGGAGCTGGAGGTGTTGTGACTAAAGTCTGCTGACCCTGGGCGACCTCCCATGTTGCCATGTTGACCAAACACAGAGTCAGAGTTGTGGCGGGAGTCTTCATCAAATAACAGTCCTGAAATGTTTAGATATAAATAATCAAACACGCTCACATTCCTGCTGACTTCTGAATAACATCTTATGTATTAATAACTTGGCTTACCTCTGGGCCTGCGGCCGGGGCCTTGTCCCAGTCTGGAACTGGAGTTGTTAGTTAGACCCAATGAGGATGAATGATGGCTCGGAGTAGAGCTCAGAGCTTTATGGATCTGACCTGGGGGCGGGAAAAACTCAGAGGTTAGTCTGCCAGGAGCAAACCAATGTCTCATTTTTGCATAATTATTCATATTCAAAACTGACTTTTTCGCCTAATAATAAAATACATCTTTGCTTCCTTGATCATCATTATATACTGCATTTGATTATTTTTTTATTTAACCTTTATTTATACAGGTAATTGAGACACAGGGTCTCATTCTCAAGAGAGACATGCTGAGACCTGCTTGATATAAACTGATATAAATATCTCCTTTTATCTCAAATGCCGAAGCATTTATCAAAACCACAAGTATTTGTAAAAAGAAGCAATAGAAGACAACGGAAAGTACACATTGCTCTTCCCTTTCCTTTCCAGTGTCTCAATTTAGGTTTGCAAGAAAAATAAGACCAAACAGCCACTGTCAACACTAAATATGCCTGATAACGTAACAGGTTGAAATTTGTGGACTAAATGAAAATTAAAATGATTCCAGCTGCTAATTTCACATTAAATCCAAGCAGGTGGTTTACAACAATGTACAGGCTACCAGTCTTGTTTAGTTTACAAAAATTATACCAACTCAAAATGTATGTGAAAACATTTTCGTTGATATATTTCATTTATTTATTTCGAACAATCAACAATGTTGCAAGACAAAAAAAATGTAAAACCATAAAATAAAACACAAACAATCAGAATGTAACAACAAAAAACAAAACAAAAATAAAAAATATAAGAGGGATTAGTTCGAGAAGGAGCAGGCGGAAGCAAATAGCTTATTTGGTCCTGCCCCTTATTTCACAAAATCATATTATTACAAAGTAAATAAATATGCAAATACATATACAAATATTCATTACCTTGTCCATGTCCATCCTCTCCATCGACACTCTCACTGCTGCCTCCTGGAGTACTGCTACGATAAACACCCCAGCCTCTGTCAGTCAGACCTGCAGACCAATCAGAATGTTGTAAGGAACCATTCTGGACCTGGGTGGCATAGTATGAACATAAGATGTGTGGCGTGCGTAACATAAAGTAGCAAGAAAGCCAAGCAAGACATTAGGAATCCATTCATTGACACAGGCACACTGGAAGCTTACAAATAACTGTGATATCGGTTATTTTTCAGTGAATGCATCTCATTCTATTTAGACACGACTGGATACGTCTAATCAATTTCAAGGTACGGGGTAACTGACATCTCTGTGCGTCACAGTGAGTCATCTAAATGCCAAGCCAATGAAGGTGTGAACATGAATGCACCCACCAAAAACACAGCTTCTCTGATGCAAACTCCTGCCATGTGCCATCTTGAAAATAGAGGAAAAAAACATCTGAGCCAAACACTAAATCCCTGTAAATCGTTTTTGGCATTAAAAGGTTCAAATTAAAAACTGGACTATGCAATTTTACATGTAGCTTTTAGCAAACAACAATAACAGGTACCTGTTTAAGAGCTTCATTATGCAGACATTTTGTAAATTGCTATCTATTAACTAATAAGCTACTGGAAGTAGTGATGACAGTCAACCATTCCTAGTGAGCCCAAATTTCACTGGATGTAGCGTATATAACAGTTGCTCTCTGTTAAGAGTCTGCATCTTGCTTTCATAGTTATTATGCTCTTATAGTAATAGTCTTTCTAAAAGTAATATCAAAAATAGTAATTTTGCCAAAGTGGGGAAATCCATGATGCCTTAGTTATTGTAAATGAGTTAACTCTTTACCCGATATAAAGTGAGACTTTCCCCCTCTTTTACCACATCGGCATGTGCTTACTTCTTGTTTTACGTTGTGAAAAAATTAAATGCAATGTTTATCTTGGACATGCTGTAATGTAGAGAATATAAAGTGGAGTCATAAAGTCAGTGAACTGACACTGGTGTCTCTAAGCTAACACTAGCTAATATTAGCCATCATACGCTACTGGTCACAGCAGACCAAGTAAGGCTGTAAAGACAAAACTCCAGAGTGTTAAATACAGCATGTGTATACATGTTTTATTGTTTATAAATTAGCTTTTCATTTGTAGGAGAATGAAAGTATAATTGATTTCCTTTTTTTAAGTGACCGTCTCGCTTAAAGCTGATATGGTGTCTTGATTTTTTATCTTCGCCAGCGCAGCTTTAAAGATGCTGATGTTGGTGTAAAAGCCCATACATGCTTTTGACGCTTAAAATGCTCATTTCAGACAGAGGATGGATAGGCAAAGGGTTAATGCAAGTGACAGACAGAAGATGTTGATATAGGTTCTAGGTGACGAGTTTGCAGTAGCATGGTTGCTGCGATGAACTTTCACTGCTGACTGAATTAAGAGAAAACTCTGCAGCAAAGCTTTGTGAAGCGAACAGATCTATCTTCAACTCACAGCTCAGAACGGACCGAAATCTGCTCTTATGACAGAAATCAATCTTCACCAAGACACCAGATTAAAAACAATAAGTGAGGTGACAGCACACAGGCACACAAACACACAATTATTATTTAGTGAGATACTAATCAAAAATAAACAACTCTTGCAAGACATGCAGATATATGCAGGCAAGCCTGGCGTGCTTAGAAACCTGTACATGTGCACACACGTTCTCACACATACATAAACCATCTATACATGTGCGTACTTACTACTTACTAGAAATACTGGCTGGCTCACACCCGCAAAGCACCCGTTTGTGTGTATCTGTATGCTTGAGGAGTGTGTCATTTGTGACTGCATTAGTGTTTATGAAGTGCATGCATGTATGATTTGTGCATTTTTGTGTGAAGTACTGAACATCACACTGATGAGTGTTGTTGAAATGTCTGATGTGGAGGTGGCAGTGAAGATGATGATGATGATGATGTGTGTGGTTAAAAAGGATGATGATGAGGAGGACTTTAGAATTTGCCGTTGGCTGAGATTGGCTGGCTAGTGAAGACGTCAGCTGTGATGTCAGTGGAAGACCAGAATCGCAGTCTTCTAGTGAGAGAGAGGGAGGGACGGGAGGAGGAGGAGGAGGAGGAGGAGGAGGGGAGGAGGAGTTTTTCTTGACTTTTACTGCGGAGAAAACTGAAGCGTTTTGAGGTGTTGGGAGCTGAGATGGAGAGAGATAGGAGGGAGAGAAGGAGAAATGTAAAGAAAACGATGAAATAATGATAATGAGTAAATTAATAAAAAAACAGTTGATTAAGAAGTTATTATGTAATTGATAGAATGCAAAATTATAGATGTCATGCAAGAAAATCCATTAAAACAAGAAAACAAAAACCCATTGTCAAGTAAAATCATGCATCAGATTCAAGACTGACCTCAACTCACTCTGAATTTACAAAGCATGACTATTGGTCCAAAGCTCAGTGCACAGGAAATGGCAGATAACAAATGTTGGCATACCTCTGGCCTACAGTATATTGTCTCACGACAGCAAGACATATGAAGATGTATAGTAATAGGCAAGATTTATTGTTTATGGTTCAATGTATCTCCTTAAATAAGATGAATGACAACTTCCACATGCCAGTGGAATTCAATTTAAAAGCCAGTAAGAGTGAATTGAGCTCAGCCATGAGTCGAATTCCATCTAAGAGAAGAGCACTAAAACAGAAAACCCAAGGAAATAGAATCATAAACAAAGAACCATGGATATATGAAGAGAACTGGATACAGCGTTCGAGGCGGAGCCCTGTTCATTCCAATAAGAGAAGTTGCTCGGAGGCGCATGAAGCCAAAAAAATCCAACTGCCGTGTATAAAATTACCCGGATGATCCACACTGCTGGGGCCCATAGAGAAGGCACGCTAGAGACTTCTGCCGGCCGAGTCGGCTACTTCTGGTTAAGCGCTCCGCCACCTTACATAGGGATAACATTATGTAATCTTCTAGACTTTCCAAATGTTATTGGACCGAATGGATCAAATTCTGATAGCGAAACGAGTCACTTTGCGGGGTTGTGACAATTTATCCACTGATTTACAGACGTCTCTTTCACCATTTAAGTCAATGGGGAAAACTATTTTTTGGCCCCATGGCATCACGCGACGGATCCGGAAGCTGTAATTTCACAGTTTGGCCACTATGTCAAACCGGCTTCAAAGCCTACCGCCCTTCCTGTGGGCCTGATTAGAACCCAGTTCTAGTATTGGGAAAAAATGATGAAAAGTATTCATCAGGTCCTACAGTTGGTTCTGTAACTTCTTTGTATGCGTAAATACAAAGCAATGTCTACTTGCGACCCCTTGTCGCAAGTTGGATTGAAGATATTTTGATGTACGAGTTTAACTATATACCGCTGTGAAACATACTGACAGCAACGATACCGTAACCACCATTGTTTCAGAGGGCACCATGTAAACAGTACTGTGCCCCAGTCTTCATTATTTCAGGTTTCGAGGGACTGCAGATGTAAATTAGCGAAAGGCTAAATCTGGTGCAATGCATCAAATGGTCACATTTATGTTTTAATTGCACATTGTCCCTTTTATAAATAAACTGAAACTGAAGTTGTGTTTAGCGTCCTTTAACCAGACAAAAAAAGGTAGAGCAGGGCAAGTGAAGTCAGCCCTAGTTATCTAGCTTTACGGCCACGGCTTGCTGTGAAAACATTTGCTAGTTGACCTACTGAAGCGTGGCCAGTTTGTGTTGTTGAGTTATAACGTGAGAGAGGACACATTTTATCTGTCTGACAAATAGGATCACGCACATTACCATCTTCCTCAGGGTCAGCTTCAGCTCTGCCCGTGGAAAGGGTTTTTATTTCAGTTTTGGAGGAAAACCAAAAATATGCAAGTGTGTAATTAATGCAATAGAAACCTACTTTAGAACATTCAATAATACCTCTGTGTACTTTTAGTATTTCTACTGTAGGATCGGAGCCTTGTTAATATGGAAACACAGCAGAGAACAGATACAGTGGATGTTAATAGATAGAACAGAGGTGTAAAGAAACTGTCAGAAATTCAGCCAGTCAGTTATGTGCTGGTCAACAGTGCCCTCTATAGGAGCAGATAGGGAGGTGCGTCTGATCACAAGTCACCATGTTCCATCAGCTTTGTGTTTTAGGAACCAAAAAATTAGCAAGACAATGTACTTGATATATGCTGTATGTGCATTTCCTAATAAAACACTTTATTTATACAGTTCCTCTCTATCATATTCCATGAAGATCACACCATAGACAATTTCTCTCAGATGTCAATATTAAACAAACTTGTAAATGGGTCTTTGACGGGGAAGTTCTGAGGGTCCTGAGATTAAAAAAAAAGACCATCACCAGACATCTGCTGGTGATGAATGCTGTATAAAGAGGGGTTTGTGCTGCACCCACCCTCTGGAACGCCCTCCCCGACCACATCAAACAGTCAAGCACCCTACCATCCTTCAAACAGGCCCTCAAAACTCACCTCTTCCAACTTGCTTTTTCCCGGTAACAGACTTTCCCAGTTGTTCCCTCCTTTTCATTGCCCACCTCTCTTGCTTTGCCTCTGCTTGTCCATGCACCTATGTGTTTTCTTTTCTTTTGTCTGTTATGTAACCTTGTCTATGTCATACCTGCAAACTCAGAAGAGCTGAAAAAGGTGACCCCCCCGAGAAGAAAATAAAGGAGAAACACAACATTTTCCTGGTGCTAAAACGATACTATATATATTTAAAAAAAGGAGCATCTTGTTCAATTGTATTTGTCTGCTCAAAAATATAAAACAATAAAAAGTTGATCTACCAAAAAAAAAAAAGGGAGCCCAAAACAACAGTCGGAGACATTAAAGAACGGCTTGTGTATTGCTAAGGCCACAGGGTCAAAATTAAATGATTTATTAAAAATTGAATAACAATAACTTATTGCACCAGTAAATTCCTGTTAAATGACAAAAACAACCAGTGGATGGGAAAAGGGTATTTTACAACAACTTTGAATGCAGCACGAGGCTGGCAAGGCGAATTTCAAGTGAACGCAACATCTGTGTTGTTTTTCAGACAACGGCAGCTACAGACTGTTGGAATCCTCTCCAGTGAAATACAGACACACTTTTACACCGTTTAGCTGTCTGCATTTTAACCGTGTTTACTCCAGCTGCTGGCTAACGGTAGGCTAACGTTAGCTGCTGTCAGGTGTAGTGTTGACCAGCGTCCCGTGCGGCAATGTTTCCAGTTCCCTCTAACGTCCATTTTCGGAGCATCAGAGAGAAGCGGTCCCCCACCCCAAATAAAAACTCTTCGGATCTACATGATTCACGTGGATGACATTTTTTCACTGTATGTAACCAAAACTGTAACGCGTCTGAGTGTTTAGAAAAGCGCTATAAAAAATAAATGTATTATTATTATTATTTTTGGATGTGTGTGAGTGTTCTTACCTCGGCTGATGGGCGTGAGCGCTGGACTCTGGGGTCCCAGGCTGGTGCTGGCGGTGTGGTTGTTATGGATACTGTGGGCATGGCCGCTGTCCTGCGTGTCACTTGCTGTGCGCTGGGGAAGTGGTGGTGGGGTTTCAGGAGGGAGGAGGGGAGGTGGGGAAGGTAGCGGGATGTCCGGGGCGCCCTTTGCATCTTTGCTTCCTTCCTTGTCACGGTCGGCCCCTCTGTCCCTGCTGCTGCTCTCCTTTCGAGGTTTGATCAGTTTGACCAAAGCTTTGGCTCCAGACCACTGACTCCTCCTGACAAGACACACAAACATGAACCAGTTATATTGGGCTGATACTGCAGAAACCTAGCAGAAAGTTGGCAAAACTACACCCAGCTATTCCATATCCTCTATAAAAAGAAAACTAATGGTGCTGATAAAAGTATTACTTTTTAGGTGTGGGGTCATAGAACTTGTACTGGTCCATGATCTTTTCTTCTAGTTTCTCTTTCTGACGACGAAGAGCGTTCAGCTTATCACTAGATGAAGAAAGACACAGAGGGAAAGAAACGCATTGCAATTTGTTATTCATCGCCTTGGTATACTTTAGTATGGGCAGGGCAATAATTCAATATGATAATTTATTGTCTTTCAATGGAATCATATCGTGATGAAATCATACATCGAGATATTGTGATATACAATAGTGTTGTCTAAATTGACAATAACAAGCACATACTGACTCAAATTTCTCAGAAGATCTGTTGTCAAACTTTGGAGGCAATATCATTTACCGTATTTTCCGCACTATAGGGCGCACTGGATTATAAGGCGCACTCTTAATGAATGGTCTATTTTCAAACTTTTTTCTTATATAAAGCGCACCGGACTATAAGGCGCATTAAGCAAAACACTGCAGGATCGGGACGTAGCCTAGCGACAGAATGTCAACAAATGATGTCGAAAGGAAACTCAAAGAAGGTATTTACAGCACTAAAAAAAAGCAAGGCAAGTTTGACATTTGGAAAAAGTTCTCAATTGTCAGGAAAACGAAACAAACAACCCCATGAATCTCTTTATTAATAGCCTACAAAATGACGTGTTTTCCCCTGCGGGACGGGAGAAGCCACAAAATCAATGCATTTCTATTATTGTGCGGGCATAAAAAGTTTTGCTGGTGCTGGACATACACATTGCGGGTGCGGGCGGCAGTGTAACACACACGTTGCGGGTGCGGGCGGTAATGGTCCGAAATTCAGCGGGAGCGGGATGAAGAAAACAGTCTCGCGCTGGGCTCTAAAGCACAGTAGGCCTATGTATTACTCCGCGACGCTCCTGACTACGGTATCTTGACAGAGCGCCGTGTACCACACAAAATCGCTCCGAGGTCAGTAAGCACAACCAGAATTAATCCATATATAAGACGCTCCGGATTATAAAGTGTCATTTTTTGAGAAAATTAAAGGCTTTTAAGTGCGCCCTATAGTGCGGAAAATCCGGTAATGAATTGCAGATTTGTTTTAACATCACGCTATTTTTGTTCATGCATGTAAACATAGTCAGTATATAGCTGGGGAAAAAATATTTACTTTTTCTCTATAATTTCACTTGAAACTGTTCAAACATTATTGATGATTATCTAAAATCTCATTGTAAAAGATATTTTGTGAACCCAACAATATAGTCGCAATATTGGTAGCGATGTATTTGGTCAAGAATATGGTGATATCTGATTATGACTATATCGCCCAGCCCTTACTTTAAGTCGCTTTTCCATTATGTGGTACCTGCTCGACTCGCCTCGGCTCTACTCTACTTTTTTGGTTTTCCATTACGAAAAAAAGTACCTGGTATCTGCTAACAGGTACTTTTTTTAGTACCAACTCAGTCGAGGTTCCAAGCGAGCTGAGGCGAGCCGAAAAGGTGACGTGAAAGCGACAGAGGGGGGTGTCCTGAACAAACCCGCCATTTTTAAATAGTTTAGCCAGCTGTGTTTTTTTTTGCTGCCTCCAGCTTCATTTGAAACTAAATGTGTCTTCTGGCTGTGGCAACAACAACACACCTTCTACGTTCTGTGTGTGTGTGTGTGTGTGTGTGTGTGTGTGTGTGTGTGTGTGTGTCGCGTTAGGTCACGGCAGTTTCCTGCAGCGCTGCTTGTTTTACAGTTCTGCGGAGGCTCCAGGCAGAGCTTTCACCATAGCCTACGTACACACATGGACGGCTCGACGCACGCACCAGCGCACAAGTATAAACATCAGGCCACTTACATAGCATACGGCGAAAGCTCTGCGTGGAGCCTCCACAGAACTGTAAAACAAGCTCAAGTGGCCTGATGTTTATACTTGTGCGCTGGTGTTTGCGTCGAGCCGGCATATAACGACCAGCCACGCTGCAATGGAAAACGGACGCACAGTGTGTCGAGGCGAGTCGAGCAGGTACCATGTAATGGAAAAACGCCTTTATCTTGTTTTTGGAAGCACCCAGTGAACATTTCATGACATTGCATTTATTTCTGAATTTATTCCCTGTATCTTTCCTATTGGTTAAGATCGCTTACATGACTAAGATCACGTGATTCAAACCAATAAGTGCATTCTACTTGTGACAGCAGTTTATTTCTAAGGTGAAATCATCTTTTTTTTTTTACCGTTCCTGCCCTGGGAAAGGCTTTGCTTGTAAGTTTGCCTTTTATTTATTTCTTAACTACTTTGCATAATGTATATGCTTGATGTACACGTTATGTTGATTGTAACATTGTACGGACGAAACGAGAACCGATGCTTCAGTACCAAGTCGAAGGCAAAATTCTGAAAACATGGCGGTACTCGTTTTTCTACAGTACTGCAATTAACGGGGAAGCAATTTTTCCGGACCTGACGGGGGCACCATATAAGGCTACAAATGTTCTAGTCTGCCGTTAAATGAAGAAGAACAAGAATGCCTACCAATACGGAAGAACTAGGAATAGTCCCTCATCTCCGTGCACACTCCGACGGCTTAGCGACGCAGTAAGGCCGGCTGCACACTGCCTGCGTGGTGTGAGCGTGGCGTTTCTGTTGCGTGGCGTTTTCTATGTCTTTGCACACAAGAAACGTGTCTGACGCGGCGCTGCCGCTGCTGCTAGCCTTGTCTGTACATATGTATGTTTCCCATTGATAAATATATACTGATTTGATTACAGCAAAGACAACGTCGGCAGTATTGACGGCAAAATAAGCTAGAGAATATTTTGTTCTGTACCGACAGGTGCAATATTTGAAAATCGATAATTATTTATTATTCTTTTTTTAAATGACATTTATATCTGCATTTATGTCAAAAACCTAGAGACTTTCAAACATCAAAATATCATTTATTAAATGTATTTGTGTCAAAATGACATATAAACATATATATATAAACTTATCCTATTCCATTTTGCCAAGAAACGCTTCCAACACGCTTGCGTATCGCGTGAAAAATAGGCGTCGGTATTATTTCTAGCATGTACGCGTTTTCGTTTTCTGAGACATGCGTGTCACGCAGGCAGTGTGCAAGCTCTAACCTGTTACCATGGGAGCCGAAATAAAAACGGACACGCCACGCAGCGGACACGCTCACGCCACGCAGGCAGTGTGCAGGAGCTCGAAGTCTCGGGCTGGATTAGGAATTACAGAATCTTGTTGTCTTTCCAGTTAGACATTAAAGTTGGCGTCTTCGTGTAAACAACCCTTTTTCGCCACGCTTGGTTGTTTTCTTCTGGTTTCACGCCAGCAGCGTGATAGAAACATCATCAACACGCCAACTCGATCGATGGGAATTCTCTGGACAACCGACTGGGCTCAATTGGACATTACACAGACTTTGTACCAGGGAGCTAAATGTTCATAGTCGTTTAGGGAGCGCCGGCCCAGGCCCGCGCGAAGCAGGCAGCCGTGGTAGTGCTGCTTTTTCTAATGGTACATAAAGTAGAGGTGTTTTATGGTGTAGTTTCAAGTGTTGTTTGTGTTACAGGTGTTGTGTGCAGTTACATGTATAGTTTCTGTTCCTGGTGATACAGCTCTTTGCTCTCCATGCTCCTCTCAAGCAGAGTGTGGTTCTGCTGACTCAGCAGGTTGATCTGACTCAGGAGGTGGTGGTTCTCCTCTTCCAGGTTCCCTTTCAGTCGACTCAACAGCTAAAGACACACGTAGGAGTCAGGTCAGGAAAGTAACAAAGAGACGGTGATCCAGACTCGTTCTCCAACGGGAAAGCTGAAGTGATTTAAAGTCAAACACTGCTGTGCTACAAGAAATATTTGCCACTTAATTGTCCCCACTGCCTCATGGTCAAATAAAATGGCCCAGTTTACCTCACAGTGGTTGTCTAGTTTGGTCATGGTTAGATCCAGGCCCTGGTGTTGCTCCATTAGCGAATCGTATCGCGCCATCCATCGACTCTCTTCCAGCTGGGAGGAGCTTAATGAGCTTTTGAGTTCATTCATGCGCTGCTGCAACACCTCACATTGCTCCGATTGCTGTGATTGGCTCTCTGTTATTCTAAAGGGGGAGATAGAAGAGAAAGAATACCAATATGAGGAAAGTCAAGTGATCAACTCTGGTAGTTTAATGTAGTTGACTGTGCTCCCAGGCTCCCAAAAGGTGCAATGTTAGATATGGAGATATGGCCAGAATTGAATGGGAAGAAGTAATAGTTTTGACATTATGTAAAAGATGTCTGCATTCTCTGGCACAGTCATTCAGCAAAACTATGGACAACAAACTATTTTTTTTGTTCATATCTAACAGTGTGTATAAATATTGTACCTGTCCACTTCTGTTTTTAGCTGTAGATTCTCTTGCTGTAGTAGCCGATTCTTTTGGATCTCATGGTTTAGTTCCTCCTTCTCCTTCCGACCATGCCCCTCCTGCTCCTCCCATTTCTCCTTCTGCTGCAGTAAAATACAATACCTGCAGACGGACAAAAAAAACTTGATTGGGACATCCTTGGTTTGGTATTTGTTAGAAAAAACGATGGTACTCCTCTTGTTTCTATTAATATTAAACTGTTCGCATAACAGCCAAAATATTGCTATGTATAAAAAAAGCTGCTGCTGTTGATCGTTACTCACTTTCTGTACTTTGAAATGAGTGACTTATCTTAACAGTATCACAACGATTTTGAACAAAATAGAAGAAAATACCCTGGAAACAAAACGGAACAAATAACTCCAGCAAATTCTACGAGTTGAGGAGGGTTGGGTTGTGGTTATATTATTCCAATGTGTTGGTGGATGGCCCTGTCACTGATCAATAATACTGTGACCTACAGCCACTGGTGGTTGTGAAACACAATATGTGTAAAAGCAGCCAATAATCAACAACAAACTAAGCTTGACTGTCGATATGTATGTCTCATATGACTCCATGCTTCCGTTTACATACTATAGAGCTTTCCTTTTTAACATTTTTGACAAGTATTAGCACAGCACCTGTATTAAAGACAGTGAAATGAAATATATATATATTTTCCAAGTTCTAATCCTGCACTCCTATTTGTATCCTGTTACATGCTAAAGATATGTTTAAACAAGACGAGGCTTTAATTAATTCAACAATGTAATCATGCTATTTCAACATTTTGATGTGTATTTAATGATAATTAGGTTTCGTCTCATGACAATTAGGAACCACAGCCACAAATGCTGGTCTTTAGGAGCCACAGGGTTTATTCATGAACAAACTAAAACCTACACTGAACATTTCTACCACCTCACAACTTTACTGTTTTTTTCTTCCCTGCTCTCTTCGCTGCACCGATGAATTCATGTTTTTAAACGTATAAACATTCACAGGGTTTTGCCTTGCCTTTGACGATTCTTTCGCTATCCAATCAAATTTCAAGCCTTTGATTTAAGCTTCAATGTATCACATTACAGATAAAGATGCTCTAATCGCCATGTCACACTGACTTTAGTCTCGCATTACCAGACCTTCCACCACAGCGCTGCAAAGGAGGGTCTGGCTAGTCCACACAGCATTCCGGGATGGGAGAAAAACGTCCAATCACAATCGACCTGGGCAGCGTTAAGCGCCGTACGGAGCCACGGCGCCTCTGAAAATTGCCTCGGGAAGGAACTTGTTTTGGTGGGACAAGGTTGTTTTAGTCGTGCAACAGAAAACTCAGATTGGACAGATAGTCTAGCTAGCTGTCTGGATTTACCCTGCAGAGATCTGAGGAGCAGTTAACCATAGTCCTTATCAGTGTTGGGGAAGTTACTTTTAAAAAGTAGTGTTTGCTCGTTACGTTACTTCTTAAAAAAGTAATCCGTTACTGTACTTAGTTACCCCCTATGGAAAGTAACTTTTTACATTACTCGTTACTTTTACGTTCATTTTAAAAGCAGGGGTCTCTGGCAGAGACTGAAGTTAATTATACAAAAACGATCTTTGACCATAACGCCAATCTCTGGTTTATCAGTGAAGGGTCTGAACTCCACTGCAGACTGGATTCTCTCCTCACAGAGTGACGGCTGATTCATTATGAATGAGTCCAGCGCGGGTTGAATGCACATCAGCAGGTCATCGGCGTTACACGGTGTTAGTGTATACTATGTAATGTCTGTATCGACTTGTACCGGTCGCGCAGCCACGATGGTCCATGCATTGTCGTAGACACATGCAGCCTCTTTTCTGGAAATCCTTGCGTGTCCGTGCAACCGACACAAGTCCACAGCGGTCCGCTCTCCACGGCATCCATCTGTGAGGTTGTCAGCTTTGTGTCTGCCTGGCTCAGAGCGCCGTCCAGCAAAAAGCCACAAAGCTTAAAATGCTCTCAAAAGTTAGCTTTGGCTGTTTCTCGCTTGTCATGATTCCTCTGCTACCAGCCTCTGTCACGCACCGTGTGGAGCATGTGAGCGCACGGCTGAGAAGGCAGTGTCGCTGTCAAATCTGTCCCTGGGAAAAGTAACGTTGCAACAAAAAAGTAGTTACGTTTGGGTGTAAGTAACACGTTACACCCAACACTGGTCCTCATAAATCCACCGGAGTTTAAAATTCCAACACAAAGAAGGTAGCCCAAGGTAACGGATATCCGGTCTAAATGAGTGAAATCCAGCGGAATTTCCTTTGCCAACGGAGAAATCCCGGAAGTGGAACGTCGTGGATATAGACTACTGTGACTCAAACAGAGGATTCAAGCTGCTTCCATTTAAAGATGATGATATGAGCTTGTTCTCTACATTTTCCTCAATGATAATTTTCTGGTCACGTGTTTACCTCACAGTGTCCACAGGGCTCTCCAAACTAAGAATTATCAAAGACTTTCTAGCTCTATACTGTTAGTAAGGTACTTCTTTTTTTTTTTACTTACTTGCTGTGCAGCGTCCTGTGTTCACTCTCTAGCGCCCTCTGCTTGCCTTTCAGTGCAGCGTGCTGACTGATCAGCTGCTCGTACTCGTGCGCTTGCCTTTCATGAACGCTCAGCAGGCGTTCATGGTCACTGAGCACGCTTTCCCTGCCTCGCCACGCCTCCTCGCGTTGTCTCTGCCACGACTCTACCTCCGACTCCAAGGCGGTGACTTGGCCCTGCAGCACAGCATTCTGGGCCATGAGAGATGCACTCTGGGAAGAGAGTGTGGAGTTCTCCACCTAAGACATAGTGAAATCCATCCATTAGAACAAAAAAAAAAAAAAATACATTATCTGGAGAAATATCGTAGAAATGATGTTACTGCCTCTTATTAGACCAGTTTTACAAAAATACTATGTCAGTGAATTGGATTTTGTTTACCTGTAGTTTTGCTGTCTGTGTGTGTAAGGCTGAATTCTGTTCCTGCAGGGTGGTGGTGTGTCGCTGCAGCGCCAACATCTGGTTGTTAAGAGAGGTGTTCTGGTTCTCCAGCTGTTTGAGCTGCCCCTTCAACAGACTACTCTCCATCTGCAAGGAGGCATTCTAGAGAGGACAATGACACCAAAATAATTAATAACTTAATCTACTAAAATAAAACATCAAATCAAGTGGTAAATAAGAGGCACATCAAGTAATTCATGTGACAATTATGTTCCAATGATTGTACAGATACTATTTTTATATACTAATTAATTGTGTGAAAAAGGTGAATTATGAAGGAATGAATGATAGGAAACTAAACATAAAAGAACATTAATTATGCTACATAACATACGGATAAACACTAAAAAGCAGAACAAGTTGTAAATATAAATGTATGTGATACCCAACCAATAAAAACAGAAACAGTAATATGAGACAATACTGCGAGGTTTTTATATATAAAAAGAAAAATCTTACATTCTTTTCAACATCAATTAGATAATCTTTGATTCGTAGCAGTTCAGCAGTGGCTGACCCTTGACCCCTGTCGCTTCCCGAGTGCTGCTGTGAGTTTTGGTTTTCTTCCCCCTGGAAAAAAAATAAAAGTTGTAACACTCTACAACACAATGCCTCCTAATCTGGAAAGATTTTCAGTAATAATTTGTATGCATGTCCTCACAGTGGCTAGCTCAGCACGTAACATAGTGTTGAGTGTGTTGCTTTGTTGTAGTTTCTTTTCTAGACAGGAGATTTTCTCCTCTTTAATCTTCATTGTCTGTTGGACAGTTTCCTCAAGCCGAGACTCCAGCAGCCTGTACCTGCTGGCATGTACAAAAAAGAATCAGTCAATCAATTGCCCTTCCGAGATTCATCTCTACACGTGAAATAATTTCAATCTGATTAGTAACCAAAATAACAGCACATTAGAGAGAACTACCTGTCCTCCAGTGTGTGCTCTTGCTGCAGTAATTTTTCTCTGTTCAGTCCGATCTTCTCCAGTTCTTGATTGAGTCTCTCTAACTCAACACTCTGCTGCTGAACACTCAGTTTCTCTGACACCAAGTCCTGCACACACAAAGATACACGACACACAGCTATGAAACTCATACACATCAACACTTCCATACAGATGATAAAATGCACGTCAGGGTTAAAAAAATGCATACTGTAGGTTAGTCTGAATGTAAGGCCAATATTGGTATTGTATTAAAAATTGGATATAGCAGGGCTTTACAGTGCAAAATATATGTTGCACGTGCTATCCAAAATTTCGGTCTGTTCGATGAATGAAATTACCGCAGTAGCACCTGCATTAGACCCGTTCATATGAGTCAGACTGTTTGTCACAGTTAGTAGAGACTCTAGTCTGCACTGCAGTTCATACATTTCACTGATAAACCAGAGAATAACACAGTGAAACTGGGCTTCTTGATCAAAGAAAGTCACTCTTTACAAATATTTGTGTACTACACATGGAACACTTTCTCTATGCTACATTACAACCAAACTCTTCTTTTCCCCGGACTCAACTAACGCGAGCTGATAGCCTCAAAAAGAATAATTTCTACAGACTTGTGTGAAGCTTTTTCTTCTCACCTCTCTCAGAGTGGCCAGAGTCCTCTTGTCAATAGTTGCCTGTTTCTGCAGCTCCTTGTGCTCCCTCTCAAACTCCCTGGCTTTGACTGACACCTCCTTCAGCCGATCCACTTCCTTACTCAGAGTCGCGCCCTCTTTCTCTACTGTGGCCAGTCGCCGGGCTTTCTCCTCCAGCTCTGTCTCTTTACCCTCCAGCAGTGTTCTAAGCCTCCAGCTCTCCTTCTCCAGTTGCTTCCTGCCCTTCTCTGACTGCTCCAAGTCCAATTGGAGCTTCCTCCTCTCCTCTTCCACTTCCTCCCTCCGTCTCCGCTCCTCCTTCAGTTCTTCTACTTCCCTTCTCAGTTCCTCTTCTCTGGCCTGGGTCTCCTGCCTCTCTCTCTCTTCCTCCTCCCTCTCCTCTTTGCTCTTTTGTATTTCCTCCTCTAAGCGATGCTTCTCCTGGTTCAGAGCGGCAACGTTCAGCTCGATCCTTTCTGCCCTCTTCCTTTCTCCTTGTGCCTCCTCTCTGGCCTCCTCCAGCCTCCTCTGCAGATTCTGTGCCTCCCTCTGTGCCTCTTTATGCTCCTCCTGTAGGGAGACCAGGCGGGCGGATGAGGAGCGCATGTTTTCCAGGGAGCAGCGCAGGTCCAGGTTCTCCTTCGACAGCAGGCCGTTCTCCGCCTCTTGCCTCCCCAGTCGCTGCAGTTCCCGCTGGGCCTCCTCCGCCTCCCGCTTCAACCTGTGCACCTCCTGCTCCAGGGAGGACACCTGCTTCTCTAGAGCCTCTGACCGCTCGCTGCATGCACGTAGAGAGGCCACCTAAAAGCAAAATAGAGACGTATTTCTAATATGGTATTGTTTGTATCAATTCAGTTAGCTTTAAGGAATACATTATACATAAAATGTATATTAAATATATTGTTATTATTACCTCTCTGTTCAGAGCTTCTCTGCTCCTCTCCAGCCTTGCCGCCTCTCGCTCCACCTCCTCACACCTCCCTGCCCTCTCTCTCAGCCTCTCTGCCTCCTCGCTGGCTAGTTTGAGTTGGGTTTCTAATCTGGCCAATCGGGAGCTGGTGTCAGTGATGTTCTGGTGCAGTAGGCAGTTCTCTGTTTCCACCTCGCGGACCCTCGCCTCACTGTTTGACTGAGCGCGCTCCTGAAGGGACGCCACGGCATCAGCGAGGTGCTGCTTCTCACTCTCCAACTCTGAGATCTGATTGGACACGAAGGGTGGAATACGGTGTGAACAAAATGATGCATTGTGGTCTCTTATAATGAACATTAACAATGTCTTACCCGTGTGTGTGTGTGTGTGTGTGTGTGTGTGTGTGCGCGTGTGTGTGTGTGTGTGTGTGTGTGTGTGTGTGTGTTGGGGGGGGGGTTAACTACCTGTCTGTCTTTCTCTGCCTTCAGAGTGTGCATATCTCTCTCCAGACTCTGTTTTTCCTTCAATATTTCCTCTCCCAGAGACTCCATGTCCTGATTGGTCAGTCTCTCCTGGTCCAATAAACCCTGGAGACGGTCCAACTAACAAACGAACAAGATAAAGATACTGTTAGTTATTAGTAACATACAAATGAGTAACGGTAATAGAAAAAAAAAATGATCTGTTATCCCTGTTCCCTCTATAGACATACACATTACACAGTACACACATACAGGTATATTCAAGTGTCCTACCTTCTTGCTGAGGCCTTGGTTCTCCCTGTCTAACTCCTGGGTGTGGAGCTGCTGCTCCTGCAGGAGGTGGTTCTCCTCTTTCAGTCTCTCTATAGAGGATTGAAGCTCCCGGTTCTCCTTCTCCAGCTTCAACACTCGACTGGAAACACACTCGTTCAGCTCATGGACCAACGACTTACGAGCTGTGGCAGAGAATAATACGGTTTTGACAAAGAAAATTAGAGAGCAACATTTCCGGAGCGGACACACAAATCACAAACAGGGTATAACAGAATATAAAGAAAAGGTGCATGTCTTACTCTCTGTGTTAGTGTCATTGTTCTTGGTCAGCTGTTCCAGCTCCCAGCCTAGATGAGCGGACTCGTTCATACTCTGTTTCTGTCCAATCTCCAGCAGCATGTTCTCCTCCACTAGCTCCTCCAACCGCCGACGTTCATTGTCCCTCTCCTGCAACAAACACACACACACTTAGCAAACCTAACCGTAACTTTCACAAACAGTTCATATTTTTTAAATAAGGGTGGGCAATATTTTGTACTGACATGCAAGGACAAAAAAGGGTTTAAAAAATACATTAACCTAAACCTTTGGCACAGACAGTAAGCCCTCATTCATAATTCATACAGTTGCTTTGTTCTGATATCTGGGTACGGTAATGTGGAAAGACCAATACAACCATAATTTTATAGAACTTTTAAATATGTTAATGCCAACAACAACAAAAAATACTTTAAAATAGCAGATAGTTGACATTGTTGATAATTGCATAGTGTAATACCATTTCCAGGTCGTGTATTTTAGCTCGAAGTAACAGGTTGTCTTTCTCCAACGTATGCAGTTTATCACAGCGCCCCCTGGAGGCTGAGACCTGCTCCTCCAACAGCACCTTTGTCTCCATGAGAGTTAGGTTGTCCTCGCGAAGCTCCTGAATGAACGAAACACACAAGCACGCACGCACGCAGAGATCGAATTTAGGACACAGTCTCTCCTAGTGTCTACTGACAGAAGACCTGAATATGATGGTGTATGGATGTGTAGTGTGTGAAGCTTGTGTCTGTACCTCCATTCTGGTCTTGTAGAAGTGAACATCATTGAGTTTCTCTTTACATCTGGTCAGTTCGGTCTCCAGTCGGTCAACCCGGGCTGCTTTTTCCCTCAGTGAGTCTACCTCGTCCCGGTACACTCTGACGGAACGAGCCTCACAAGACAGCGACTGGTTCTGAACCACACACACACACACACACACGATTTTCCATTAACTTGATTTGTTGTTCAAATAATTACCGTTAATTACGTTAAAATTAGAACATAATACAGAACATGACAGAAAGACTGTTCAGACCTGGTCCGAACCAGGAAAACGTCCATATAGGTCTATTTTAGGTTATTATCCAAAGACAAATTGTGTAGTGGATCCCCACCCTTAAGGCTGTTTTATGCTTCTGCGTCGAATCGACGACGTACCCCTGCAGACCCCTCTGCGTCGACGCAAACCATTCTCCGAGTCCTAGGCCGTAGCTCGGCGCGCACCTCCAAAAATGTGTAACTTCGCATCGAGGCGACGCAGACCGCAAGGACTGTGATTGGTCAACTCGTGAGTTGATAGTCTGTGTTTCAAGCAGCCTACTGTGGGGAGTAGCAACATGCTAGTTCACTGACATAGAGTAAGCTTTGCAAATAAACTCAGACATATTTTGGTTACAATGACGGGGTTATCCGTTTGTAAAGTGTCTATATGTCGGTAACGTTTTGAAATTAGCACTTCGCCGGCAAGCAGTACGTTGTGGGCAGTTGTGCTAAAGTTTGCTTGCTAACATAAACTGGCCGGCAGACACCTCGCAAATGACCTCAGACTTATCACCCCCTAGTGGTATGGTGGTGGAATGCACCGCGATACAAAGCAACCCCGACGCAGAACTCCGAAAGGGTCATGATGCCGTAGGAGCGACGGCGTAGCTACAGCGTGGAGTTGACGCAGAAGCATAAACAGCCTTTAGAAATAAACCATGAAGTCCAAACTGCTTTTCTTCTGGGTTTTTTCATAATTGTCCTTATAAATGGGTCCTGACCTCTTGTTTCTGTCTCTGTAACTCCTGATCCAGTCGCTCCACTTCATGTTTTGAATCCATCAGCTGCTCTGTCTTCTCCTCCCTGGACACACACACACACACCTTTTTTTTTTATAATCCATCTTGTTGTATAGTCAGCCACACACCCTGGTAATGTGTAGATAGGCTGATAGTAACTACTAACTAACAGTAATGACAATGTAGAAACTTACAGACTTAACTGTAGGTCTTTAATATAGCTAGTAGACAGTATATTCTGCAGAATGACTTCCAGTTGCTGTGTGTAAAGTGGGAGTGTATGGTTTATCTGCAAATTGATGGATCCCCTATGTGATTACATTGTAGATCTATCAGAACTAGACAGCATAATAAGCTATGTTGGATATTTAATGAGTTCCAGCTGCTGCTTGTATCAACACAGTTCAGCTTTTAGCCACATGGAAAAGATTGGTTTCTGTTTGTCGTCACTATGACCTTTCAAATTATTAGTGACATACTGTATGTTATATGACATATGATCCAATGTGAACAAAAATTAGAGCAGCTTGAAATAATTTGATAGGTTGCGTTTACGTTCTTGGGCACTCAGGTTTCGAAAAAGTTGTAAAAGACTTACAGTTCTTGTCTGTATCTGCGGAGCTTGGCTTTGGTATCCGCAAGCTCCACAGACAGATGCTGCTTCTCCTCTTTGGTGAGCCCAGACACAGCCGATCCACCGTTATTCACTCCCACGCCTCCAGAACTCTGCCCACGCTCTGGGCTGCTCATGCCCAGGTTCCTGAACCCTTCCTGGGGCTGTTGACTGGACAGGTAGTCCCTCTCCTGGGTCAGATTCACAATCACCTGAAGGGCAGAAGAGTTTCTGCTGAATTCCCATTTCATTCTTGGTTTTCTCATTAAAATAATACTATGGACAGACTGCCAACTTTCTTCTTTAAATTGGACCAATTTCGCTACATAAATGTATGTATTAGTGTGTTCAAGTGAAAAATCCTCTAAAACAGTATTACATAATTTAACACTACAAATTGGACTTCAATCACAATAATCAAACTTATGTAACCAAACTTACTGGATCATATCCAACATATAACAAGTAGACAATAATGATTGGTCTTTGATTTTTAATAGAGATTTTAAGTGTATTAAATATTCTTAGTCTTATCTTATATGGTATATACTTACTGTATATCTTATGTTCTGATATTATAAATACAATACCAATATCAGCCTGGCAGTGGTTGTTATTTTTTATTATTACCTCACTGGCTTTGTCTCTCTGGTCAATCAGTTGCTGTAGCGATGCAGCCATGTTGCGGGACACAGGTTCTAGCTCTTCGTGTGTGAGCTCTGATCCTTCCTCCAGCCAGGACAGGTCAAGAACATTCAGCTGGTTATGGGTCACCTGCAACAGACACACAAACATAATATAATGTTGCAAAATACAGCACAAGTTAGGTTGTATACCGTAGTATAGTATACAGTGGCTTCCTCCATGCACATACAGCATATTCAGTGCTCATTCTAGCACTTTATTTTATTTACTGGTATGAATATGCATGTTCATTTGTAAATTGGTGGCAAGCATGTACAGTTGTATGTAGGTTCCTCTAACAAGTTCTCAGGGTTTGTTTCATTCCACCTGTGTATTATCTGTTGTTGTTGTATATTTTTTATTTTATATGCACAAATAAAAAGACAAATATTAAAACAATTTAGATTTAGAATTTAGATTCAATGGAACATTTTAAACGACTTACATTTTTCACAGTCATTACTGCTTGATTTGGCTCGATTTGTTTGAAACCTTTGGAAACCTCGGGATCTTAACAGGAATTTAAAACAACAAAGTTCTATGAGTTTGAACAATGCTT
Organism: Sander vitreus; assembly: GCF_031162955.1. Taxonomy (NCBI): domain Eukaryota; kingdom Metazoa; phylum Chordata; class Actinopteri; order Perciformes; family Percidae; genus Sander; species Sander vitreus. Next base: position 24,893,867 of record NC_135874.1, on the reverse strand, counting down.
GTCCACAGAGCGAGTAATGACAGACTCTTCAAAGTGTCCGTGGTGCTGGAGACGTTTACTAGCATGGTAGCATCACTAGCATGACTTCATCATCACATTCATCCAGCAGATAAAGTCCCAGAAGTAAAGGGCTGACCTGATATGGCTGGACGGAAGTAAATAAGCAAGCGGTCTAAAAACCACATTCATAACAAAATGGATAGTCTTTGTATTGATTACTGCTGGAGTCAGTGAACAGCCAGAAAAAGCTCAAAGAGGACATTCATCATTCAATTCTGTACGTATTTACGTACAGAATGACAACTGAATCGTTTCCATTACAACTGAGCAAACTCCATCCACTGATGAAGACTGTGAGGTGTGGTTGAAAGCCCCAGAAAAAGTGATGTTATGTTTTGTATTTGTCATTGTCCTGCTAGTCTTTATAATTCATGTTCAGTGATGATTTCAGTGAAGTTGGGAAAACTCCACAACAAATATTTAAAATAGTGATCTACATTTATCACTGGTAAATGTTATATGTCGTATAGGTTATATGTATGTATGTATATGTTTCTATTATAGGCTAACATTGTGCTCTACTGACCTCCTGGATGTGGGAGACGATGGCAGCTTGGGTCTCAATGTCCAGCAGCTTGATCTTCTCTATCATCTCCTCCTTACGCTCACACTGACAAACACACACACAGTTCGGCTTTAATCGTTTTTTTTTTTTTAAATCCATCATGTTGTATAATCAGCCCACACCATGGTGACACACACACATACACACACAGAGCAGGAAATTATGATAGCACAACAGATTTTAATACAGTTGTGGTTGGGTTTTCTATGTTGCCCCTGCTGGGGTGGAATAGTGTTATTTTGTACAACATCAACACCATTTTCTTTTAGCTTTATCCACCCCCATGATGAACATCACTATTATAATTATGGTTATCATCATTATTTAGAACATTACTCACCTTATGGTGGCAATGTACTGTATATAAGTACTGAGCCTTATGGATATATGTAGGCGTGTATGTATGTAATGTATGTATGTATATATATATATATATAAGTGCATGCATGCATATGCAAACACACTATGTATGCATGTATGTAGAAAGTTATCTGGGTAAGTGTATATGTGTTCTGTAGTTTTTTGTTTTGTTTTTGTTATTTTATCTTTCTTGTCTTGTCAATTTTTCCTTGACAATTTGTTTGTTACTCTTAAAAATGTGAGGGGGGGGTCTGATACAAGCTGAAGCTTCTGACCCTACCCTTTGGTTACGACCAATAAATTCATTCATTCACTCATTCATTCATCCTCCATCTGTATGGACTCGCGGCCTCTTTCCTGTAACCAGTAGAACCAGTACAGGTAGGGTGGGAGACAAAAGGAGGGAAGGGAGGGAAAGTAGGAAGGAGGGAGTGATAAAGGGAGAAACTGGACAGCCACATGCAGATGAAAAAATGAAGCAAAATGAAGAAGAAAAAAAAAACACTTTTGTGGGTTCAGAGCCATGGGAGAGGTGAAAAAAAAGAGAGACAACAAAGAGCTGAACGCACTAACACACAGACAGAGAAACCACCTGCGCCCGACCTCCCACATGACTAGCCCCTCCTCTTTAATTACAGCTAACCCAAATAACTCTTCACTCGCCACATCTGGCTGATTCTTGAATGAAATTAATTTGAAAATAACAGATTTCAAAATAAACGTGTTAACTTAAATAAAGTATACAAATATTTACTTACATGTACTTATACAATTACATTTGTTATAGTGCCCTCGGGCAAAGCTCTCAAACCATCAAACTGTGCCGACCAGTACCCAACATTTTTTATAATATAGTACCATAATTCTAATGGTTATTACTGTATATATAAACCATTGTATAGAAACCATTGATGCAACTCCACATGCATTTTGATCCTGCAGTCCCACCCTGCACCTTATCAGCAGGCACACCGAACGGCTGTGCTCAGACATGCAAAACTAAAGAGACACAAATACACTTCCTGCTGTGAGACTGGGTGGTACAGTAAGCTGCTGTGTTTGGGCGTGTGTGTGTGTGTGTGTGTGTGTGTGTGTGTGTGTGTGTGTGTGTGTTACCTGGACAGCACAGCCTAGTAGCAGCAACAAAAGTCTTTTCAGCTCCTCCATGCTCTTAGCTGGAGGAAACAAAACACAGAGACGTACTGTACATGCTAACATTTAACACTTTTTGGAGAAGAGTACAGAGCACAAAGCGCTTCAAATCCAAGAAACCACGATACTGCCGAATAAAAGTGCAAATGAAAAGTCCCTTCAAGAAAAAAGTTGAATAGAAGTCACACAGCAGGTCTTTGAATATAACGTTTGAAGAAATAATCTATAGGTTGATGGTGATTGAGACTGTTCCGTACATCAGGCAGTGTTACAGCATACTATGCTACAGCTAACGTTTCACTGCTGACTACTACAAACTCTCTATTGTTATTTCATTTAGTCACAATTTAACAGCAACAGAACAGCTTTGAACTCTGCGAAGATGCAGCGAATATCGACACCTTTAATCTGTATACTGCTACATCTGCCACAGTGACTATCTCAAAGTAGACTTTAAACATTTATATATTATTTATTGGTGCTCATTGCCTGCACACATTGAATCATTTTTGAAGTGTGAATACTTTGCAGTAGCCCTTATTTCTATTCTAAAAATAAATATGCATGCATTTCTTTTAACTAAGTACAGGCCTTGGGAACTGAGACCAGTATTAAGTCCTGGGATTAAAGGGAAGGAAATAACTACTCACAATTGTGGTGAATGTAAACATATAAATAGGATGGTAGCCACCCAAATAAAAGGGGACCATCCTAACACACAGTGGGGGCATAAGTGAGTGTTTTTTACACAGACAAGCACAGACAAGGAGGAAGTGGAAATATGTAGCACTGCATTCGTGTTAGGGTTTATGATGTGTGGAAGTGTGTTACCTGATATTGGATCCTTGGCGATGCAGAGGATGTTAGGAAGGGGCATGACTATTAACTGCTGTAAGTGCTCCTGTTGCAGAGACGATGAGGTTGGTGGGACATGGAAAAAAAGAACAAACATTTTCAATTTTATGGTCATAATGATAACCATACAAAAGGCAGTGTTACTGACAACAAGCACTGCAGAGCACTAGACACCCGTCCATCAGAAGCCAACCGGCAGGCAACTAAAGCATTAAGTTGGGTCCTTGTCGCAAAAGCACAATGAAATAGTATTAGACCTGAAAGCCACTGGGTTCTTGAGGCTGATATCCATATTCGAGAATGAAAAAAAAAATAATAATAATAACAACAATGTATGGGCCAATATTCGTTTTTTAACATAAACACATCAACATTTTCAAAGAATTGTGATCGAGATATGTACTGATCAGGGACATTTTACAATTGAACAAATAAACTTGTTTTTTTTCAAATAGAACATTGAGCAGGAATCACTAAGGGAATCGATAGAAATTCGGGCAGATAAGTAGAATCAATAACGGTAATTGGTATCAATAGTATACAATCTTATCAATTTCCATCCCTAATTTTAAGAAATCAGAAACAAACATTTTCTCTGACATTAACAGTTTCTAAAATAGTTTCAAGTAAGATTCTTACCACTAGTGGGGCAAAATCTAATGTGTTACATATTAAATATTGGTCTTCACCAGGTGAAACGAATCAAAGTCCAGCCACCAACTGACCCAGACTTGAGCACCTACGTGTCGTGTGTGTGTGTGTGTGTGTGTGTGTGTGTGTGTGTGTGTGTGTGTGTGTGTGTGTGTGTGTGTGTGTGTGTGTGTGTGTGTGTGTGTGTGTGTGTGTGTGTGGAAAAAAACAGCCCACTAGGAGGGAATGCTTTCCATTCCAGAATATCCTCTCCTGTCTCCAAAAACACATCCAATGGTCCAGAAGGGCAGAGAAAATACACTTTAAACAAATATCTTACTAACTCTAATAAATCAAATGCTATCACAGAAACCAGTGCATATGGGGAGACAGAGGTGCAGTGTCTTTACCCAAAACATGTCATTTGACTGCCAAAGCAAGTTGTTTTGAGATTAGGAAACATGACAGGGGAAGAAGGTCACATAGAAAGACATTAGGTTTACAGAAAGGACAAATGGAAGGAGACATGCTGATGACCCCCGGCAAAGGAAAAGGTGTGTTAGTGTGTTAGTGTACCTCATTTGGAATGAGGGAAGTGACTGTCAGCAGGGAAGGGCTGGCTGGAATAATACACTTAAAAACACACCTGCACACAGTCTCCCACGCACGCAGATATCAAAATTGCGTTGTGAGTTCGAAAGAAACCCCATTCACATTTCATAGACTGCCACTGTACATTAGGTCACAACTTTGTGAGATATCAAGCTCTGGTCTAGAGTGTCATCTGCTAACCAGGCAAATAAATGCTAAGATCGGCTTACACCACGGTTAGAACTGAGCTGCAGGGACAGCTTTGAGGTAGCGAGTGTAGAGGTAGTGCAATACCTGCAGATACTGTTACACTGGCCTATACACCATGGGGTAATGAGAGACCCAGCCAGTCTCTCTCTCACACACACACACACACACACACACACACACACACACACACACACAGAGTGAATAAAACATGTGAGCTGGCTACCAGATGTCTTTAAGGCACAGCGGGAATTCGGCTGAAACACACCGTCAGTCTGAACGCTTTGACACAAAGTTTGTTTCATTAAGACACATTGCAGATTAAGTCAATGATAGCCAATAACTAAACACCTAAAATATGAGTTCAAGGAGACAGTGAGATGACATTTGACATTTTAGATGAGATGTTCTTGGTTCTCCAGTCCATTACTATGACTGTTGGCTGCTGTAAAAAAAAAAAATTTACTTTCTTCCGGTAATGGCTACACAGTCGCGTTTCTCTCCTCCACTGAACTTCAGTAAAACCCTGTTATATACCTAATTTGTAACCACAATAAAGCAAGTAACATAATTAAAAAAATAAATAAAAAATAAAATTCAGATGTCGTCTGCAACAGGAAAATCAAGTGAAGCTTACAAAGAGGCTGAAATCTAAAATACTAGACTTTGGATGGCTAAGGACAGTGGGGAAGCTGAAGCTAGGAGAGTGGAGAAGCTGAAGCTAACACGATGCCCGATGACGTGCATGGCAATTCTCGAAGCTATCAAAGATCTGAAGGCTGACTTTTCAAACAGATTTGACGGAATATTGGTCGCAGTTGAAAGAGTGAGGAAGGAGAGTGTACGGAGCATTTTACCAGCGTATTTTACCAGTATCTCGAATACGGAAGATGATGTGGTAAGCTTCCAGACTGAGGTCATTTTTAAGTTATTTTAATACCGGCACATCTTTAATAGGGAGGAAAGAGAGAGAAGTTCTGTTGAGTTAGATCTGTATGGTTTGTTTAGGTTGATGTTTCTACTTGGAAAAAAAGATGGCTAAGGTCAGTGCTAACTAGCACTTTGTTTACTGTAGATGCGCTAGATAGACACACACTCTCTAGTACCATCTGGACCTGTTGCGTATCTTTTTTTTTTTGTTGCAAGCACTATGTCAGTGTACACAAATTAAATACTAACAGTGTGAATAAGGTAAATGTCAATCTTTGATCAAAATGCACTCTGTTTGACTTTAAGGGCCCTATTTTAACGATCTAAGCGCATGGCGTGAAGCGCATGGCGCAGGTGTGTTTAGGGCGTGTACGGATCCACTTTTGCTAGTTTGACGGTGGAAAAAAGGGACCGTGCGCCAGGCGCATGGTTCAAAAGGGTTGTACTTAGTGTCTTCATTAATTCATAGGTGTGTTTTGGGCATAACATGCAATAAACCAGAGTTTAGAGTGCGTTTGGACCTTGGCACATTGCTATTATGGTGGCGGATTTGCACTGTAATCTTTTTATTTGTAATCTTTTGCATGTTTGTGTGCTGCTGCGCTTCCCTGTGTGTGTAACAAGCATAGTGTGCGCGCGCTGTGCATAAGCCTAGGCGCATTTTACTAATTTGCTGTTAAAATAACAATGAAATGCTGCGCTATTGACTTTAGACCAGGTTTTTGTTGGTCAATGGTGCGATCACTTCCCGCTGCCTCAAGATAGCAATACGCCAAGAATGCACCTGAACACACCTCCCTGTAAGACCAGCACGCCCATGGGCGCAAAGATGGGCGCAGGTGCATTTGCTATTTTAACGACGCGGGGGCTGGACAGGAAATTGACAACTGCGTCGGTCTTAAAGATAGGGCCCTGTGTGTGTGTGTGTGTGTGTGTGTGTGTGTGTACACTAGTGATAGCTCAGATGATCTATAAATAATCTCCTGCAGCAACATCACCAGCAGGCTCTAACACAGGATCTAACACTTAAAAGGGATCAATACAGCCTGCTACATGACCCATTTAGACACGCACACATACACACAAGGCCTAAATCCATGGCCCACAAACGCACTGGGCTCACATTTCTAATCCGAGATCAATAAAATGATGGCAGCTAACAGCAGATCTGACTTTAACTAAGCTGCTAAGTTCTGTGTTTCACAACTTTCTCACCACTTTAAAAATCCAAATCAGAATCCATTCCTCTCCTCCTTAGAAGCTCTGATCCATAGTGAAGGCACAGTAATGACAAACTTGCTGATTTTTCTAGGAATATCATGGCTTTGGAGCAGGACCTCGCCCTGCGCTGCGGCCAAAAAGAAGACGAGAAAACAACCAAACAGGACGGAAAGGCTACTCGGATCACACTGTGAAGCACCCAGAAGCGTCCTTTTCTTTCCTTTCTTGTTTTCTATTGAATAAAGGGAACATTAGCACTGTCTCTCTGAGCCCGCAGTTGTTCCCCTCTGCCAAAAAACTGGGGATGGCCATATAAACACACACACAGTACATTAACTTAGATCAAAAACAAAAGGGATCACTACTCTCTAGTAATCTCACGGCGCAACCTCCAAAACACAAAACAGCAATCGTTCCTGACAGTGGCTGGCAATAAAATACTGTCGACGAGTTTGACCAGGGTCAACATTGTGTGTGTGTGTGTGTGTGTGTGTGTGTGTGTGTGTGTGTACGAAGTAGGCCAGAGGATATGGAGTTCAAAACATCTCATGTAGGCTCAGGGTTTTGTTCTGCAGTTCCCACGGTAACCAAGGAGGAGTAAAGCGAGAGGAAGGGGGCACAAGAAAGAGAGCAGGGGCGGGTTCTGCCTAAGTTGGCCTTCTACACAACAATGAAATCTCTTTCACATGAGCCAGAGAGCTGTCACACTCAGACATTGTGGAAGTATTACATAGACTCTCTGGTCGGAAAGGAGGAGTACCAAAAAAGTTCTAAAAACGAATAATGTCCTTCCTGGTTTTTGGTCTATAAAATCTATCAGAAAATGGTACAAAAAAAAGTCAGTGTTTCCCAAAGCCCAAGATGACGTCCTCAAATGTCTTGTTTTGTCCACAACTTAAAGATATTCAGTTTACTGTCACAGAGGAGAGAAGAAATTAGGAAATCTTTACATTTAAGAAGATAACAACAATTAATTTCTTTGTCATTTGGTCCTGTCACTGTAGTACTGTCTGTGTCAATTTATTTATTACAGTTCAGTTCAGTCACTTTATTATTATTATCCCAAATGGGAAACTTGATATGCAGTCAGGAGTGAAAGACAAAAAAGAAACACATTCAAGCAACGTACAAATAGACAAAGCAACAATACAAAGACATGAGTACAAAAAGGTTTCCTGTATGTAATACACACAACACCATTTATACCATTTATCACCACTGGAGCAATCTCTTAAAACAAAACAAAAAAGTACTACATTACATGTGCAACTTAAGCAGAGTTATTGCACATGGGACAACAGAGTTTTTACTCCTATTGGTCTTGAACCGAGGTAATCTAAATCTGCGACCTGAGGGGAATATTACAAACTCAGAGTGAAGGGGCTGGTTTGTGCAGTCTAGTATAGACCGGGCCTTGCGAAGTACTTGCTGGTCAAAGATAACCATCAAGGGGGACTGTGGGAAACCTATCACCTTGCCAGCCACCTTTACAATATGGCTGAGATGGTTTTTGTCCATGATGTTCAGGTTACCGTACTAAGCAACCATGGCAAAGGTAAGATCCGATTCAATAAAAGACTTATAAAATAAGGACATACTTTTTCCATCTACGTTAAAAGTGTTTAACTTCCTAAGGAAGTACAAACGTTGCTGTCCCTTTTTACAGACTGCATCACAATTCACATCAAACGTCAGGTTTTTATCGATGACGGCTCCCAGATACTTGTACTGTTCAACAAACTCAATTCCAGTTCCCTTAATGAAAGTTCTAGACCGCCTATCCCTAACATAGAAATCTGTTTTAATGTCAAATTAAGCTTATTTTCAATGGTTAACATGTTGTGAGTTGTGTTCTTGTGTGACATGAGAAAAGAGTCTACATCAGAACAAATATTGCCAAATGTATACACTGCTCATTGTTCATTTGCGCACAATTTAAACTGCCACGTGTATCCTATTTTAAGGAGTATTATATAAAGTGATAACTGAAGAAGTAGGTATACTAGTGCTGCGCAATATATCAATATTATATCGTTATCGATATAGGAGGATAGATATCGTCCTAAATTTTGAATATCGTAATATGACAGAAGTGTTGTCTTTTCCTGGTTTTAAAGGCTGCTTTACAGGAAAGTGTATTTTGTGAAAGCACCATTTGTCAACCCTACAATATTGCCGCAATATCGACGTTGATGTTTTTGGTCAAAAGTATCGTGATATTTGATTTTCTCCATATCGCCCAGCTCTAGTATACTATGAACTGGAGCTGAAACAAATATTCAGTCAACCAATTAGTCAATTGACAGAAATAATCAGTTAATCGATTGTCAAAATTGTCAAAGTCATTTATCAAGATAAAAAAAATGCCAGACATTCCCCAATGACTTCTCCAGTCCCTGAGGATTTGGTAAGGTTTGTAAGGTTTCCCGTTTACGATTGATTATATTAAACAATGTAAATGGTAACCCTCAGGTTTTAGAAGCTCTAACCACCAAATGGTATTTTTTTTATTTATTTTGTCTCAAATTTCTGATGAATTTTCTGTTGATCAATGAATCAGTTACTTATTCCAGCATTTGGGTGAAACACTCAGATGGAAAACCCAGCAAGAGTGTGAAAAGAGTAAATAGCTTAGTATTCAGAGCTAGTGATATCAGGTTACTGTGCTTTGTACAACAGAAAGGGAACAGAAGGGAGGTAAGAGACACCCCCTCCTTACACACACACACACACACACACACACACACACACACACACACACACACACACACACACACACACACACACACACAGTCTCTGGGGAGACTGGGAGAAGTCACTGGACCCGCTTGTATGTCTGCTGAGACATCATCTAATTAGGAGAAAGCCAACGCCTAGCCCCTTATGAACAGCTGTATATGTGTGTGTGTGTGTGTGTGTGTGTGTGTGTGTTCTGTTCTTGCAGCTGATCCTAAATTAAACTAAGTGCCATTCTGAGGCTCATAACTCAATGACTTAAAGTGTGTGTCCATGTGCATGTGTGTGGTTGAGTGTATGTTAAAACCAGAGTATTTGACTGTGGTTAGAGCTTAATCATCACAGACAGATTAACCCCACACAGCCCAAAATGACCCACTTGTGTACACACACACACACACACACACACACACACACACACACACACACACACACCAGTCGACAGCAGACGTGGTCTTTATTGTGTCTGATCTGCATCAGCTACACATGATCAATGCTATACTGAAGTATTCTGTATTATCTGAGACACTTTCCCTTTGGTAGCAAAATGAATAACAGGCCTCTTCCATAAACCGTGACCTTAAGAGTTGTACTGTACTGTCATACACTTTAGCTGGGTAAGAATTAGATTTCTGAGCAGCCGTATGTAAAACTACAATTGTTAGAAAAATTATGATTACATTCCACTTTTCTGTTGATATTAAACTGTTTGCATAGTAGAAAGCCAAAATACTGCTGGCACTCTCATGAGATAACGTGGGAGGCACTGACTGACCTTGTGGGGAGAACCAGAGATAAAGAAGACGACATCGACTCTGTATTATGACTTCATTGTACTCGTAAAAAAGCTGTTGTTGAAGGCTTTAGTCAGTCATTTTCTGTACTTATGCTGCGAGTGCTGTAAAACTGACTCTACTTGCAAGTAAACAAACTTTGAGAAAATGTCAGTGATTCTGTCCATTCCTTGATAAATAATAATCTTAACAACAATACTGATCACAGACAACAATGAACAGGTCTACCTGAAGGAAGTAGAGGTCAGGACAACAACCTACTCGTGAATGTCAACAAGACTAAAGAGATGAATGTGGACTTGTAGGAGTAGTGATTGCTCAGTATTTGAGGTATGCCCTCAAATACTGAGCAATCACTACTCCTGCATCATTGAAAGCGCCATGGCGGGGAACATCACTGCCTGGTACGGAAACGGCACCGAACAGGACCGCAAGGGTTTTCACACCAGGCGCTGCAAGAAAAAAGGCTGAGAGAATCATTAAAGATCCAAACCACCCGGGTAAGAGCCTTTTCTCCCTGTTGAGGTCAGATGAAAGGTACCGATTACACCAGGCCAGCACTGAGAGACTCAGGAGAAGCTTCTACCCTCAGGCCACTAGGATCCATTAAACGCATATGTTTATTGAAATTGTATTGTAATTGTAACTGAAATTGTAACTTAAATTGTGTTTTAAATGACTTCACATCACAAAATAAATGGATTAAATGATTGGCATGACCACATGTTGTAGTATTACAGAGATACAACTAAATGAATAATGTCCCTGAGGGGATCAATACACTATTCTGATTCTGAGAGAGGAATTACATTTTCACAAATGCCTCATAAGAGGAGTGTTGGCAATGACACTTGTGTGTTTTGAACTGTCCTTAATTTGAGCATTTTGAGTATTGATGCCAGGCCCATGATGTAATGTGACCATCCTCTCAAAGCTAATCTGAGCTCCTTGGTTGGATACATAAATGCTTTGTGCATGTGTGTGTCTGCACACAGTGTGTCCTTTGTGTAAATCAGCGATAAGGTGCTCAGATGCAGTTGATTTGGCTGAGCTGCAGCCATGTCCTGTTGACACACACACTTCCTGAGTTCTAACCCCACACAGTGATGGGAGTGTATTGCTTGCATGAAGTAAGCTACTTTGATACAATATAGAAACCATATATTCACTTTTGCCTGCATTCTAGGACAAGAAGGTTAGAAGCAAGGTAAGAAGCACGCAACACAATAAGTGGTCTGAAAGAATCTCAGCCAACCAGTGCCGCGCCAGAGGGCAGTTGATGGTGTTTGCGCGATGCTAGTTAACATTTAATTCATTGAATAACCTGAAAACAACACCAGGCTGCAACAGCATAACCAGATCTCTATAAACATCAGACTGCTGGGTTATAACTCGGCTCAGCCAGACTGAGAAGCCCTACGAGTCCTCTGGTTCATTTGAATGCGTGTAGAGTGTGTTCTGCGGCAGTGGGGACCACAGGGGATGCCGGAAAATATGCAGTGGCTATGCAGCAAAAAGTTGAAACAGGAACTTTTGGATATATGCAACCCGACGTCACGCTGCAGAGGCCAATCACATAACCTTTGATAAGATAAAACACAATGGAGTGTGTAAAACGTGCAGTAAAATGCTAGCACCATAGGGAACACAATAGAAAATGGGCCATTTAACACTCGCACACCGCTGCACAACACGTGCATTAATGGCCTCAATCTCAGACAGAGACTCAAACCAAGGAATAGTTCAGTAATATTGGTAAAAATTCTACATGATATTTCATTTACAAAACAAAATATGGAGGAATTGATTAGCAGATGATATACTAATACTACTTGGTTAAGTTTTGTTTTTTTTGCACACGTGAAAAATAAAAGATAATCTGGAATCCTGCTCGTCGACTGTGGTGCAGTTAGACCCATGAACGTTTCCTATCGTGTGTGCATACCTGGTAGTACGTCCTGATGTGTCTGGTGAGAACAGTCAGGTTGTGAAGGCGAAGCGACACATCATTGTTCACATTCTTGTTCAGCCTCTGATGGGTTGGGCTGGGGTCACTATGGAGACACACACAAACCACAGGAGCACTTAGATTGACGTTACTTATTTCCCCTTAAGACAAAGATCCACACACACACACACACACACACACACACACACACACACCCCAAGTGCAGGGTAATGCTCACATCACAGCCTGTGCCAGACTGATTTGCATGTGAACAGAGGGTGTAATGCTGTCTGGCTGACCTACTATGACGTCCGTCCGTTTGATGGTGAAACTATTCTAAATATAGACGCAAGCGGCAATGATCGGTCTCCATGCCGATTGCAAGCATTTGGACGGACTGGATTTTCTTTAAAATAATTCATCGTTGTGGCCGGGTTGGGTCAGTGGGTAGAGCAGGCGCACATGTACTGAGAGGTTTCTGCCTCGACGCAGAGGTCCAGGGTTCGACTTCGACCTGTGACGATTTCCTGCGTGTCCTCCCTCTCTCTCTCTCTCTCTCCTCTTTCTCACCTAGCTGTCCTGTCAAAAATTAAAGGCGGAAAAGCCCAAAAAAATAATCTTTAAAAAAATAATAATAATGAATCGTTGTCATGAAGATGTGTTTCACACGACTACATTTGTAGCCATTTTGATAAAAATTGATTGGCTTGTATAATTGAAACGGATTAAAAAATATCTTAAGATCAGTTAAAAATCATACAAAATGTTCACAGGTTACAATAGGCGATCTTCAACTTCATATGACCTCACTGACCACTTGACAATACACCACATGCATGAATTGCCAAATTGTTGGCAAGTCGGCTCCCCGGGGATTCCAACGCTTGAGCTTTGTATCCTCCGCTTTTTAAACTTTCACAATTTTATTTATTTCATACATTATCATTCACAATGTACTCCAATTGCTTTTGGTGCTTCCACTTCAGCCGAAACTTCAACTGAGAACTTCTTTTCCCGGTATATACACTTTAAGTTGCACCAGTTTCTTTCAGGACTTCCACTGACACTTCTAACTCAATTCAACTTCACTTACACCATTTTAGCTCCTAACTCTTTCTAATGTTTCAACAACAGCTACATTTTTTTTTCACGTTTTTTTTTCCTAGTCAACAAGTCAGTCAAACCAAAAGTCAATTAAAGATTGCCGCATTACATTGCAATATAATTGCAAATTTCTGCCCCAGCTCAGTTAAAAGGTTAGAGAGAAAAATAGGTTTACAGACTGACCGATGACTGGTTCTCTGACTGACTGATCTCTGAGTGGCTTTCCTGTAATATTCCTCATGCCTCCTCCTCTGTAACCCACTTTCCCATAACCCCCTGCACCCCCCCCTTGTAAGCCTAGCCTACATTCAGTGCGTGAAGAACAATAGCGCGATTATCATTGTTTCTGAGGACAATAACTAACATATGACATGTGGTCTGATTGGGGACAGAGTGCCGTCTGGATGGGAGAAGATTTAGATTCCACACAAGTAGGTAGGCTTCAGTACTATTGTTGTGGACAGTATTAGTGCCGTCTGTCCAAACCAGAAAGAATTAAAGGATAAGCCTGACAATATTCTATATCTGTTATCATCAACAAATCCTATGAAAAGACCAAAACCAACAATGAATGCGTCCTACTAACAAGGTGTGTGTGTGTGTGTGTGTGTAAAGCCTGATATCTTTTATTCCTCAGTTCATCAATGAGCCACATGGTCACACCGGGTACTGTCTTCCTTAATTACCATGAGTTTTGCATGTTTTGTTTGCATAAAAACGGTCATACTTACAAAACCTGGATATTGTCACAGCATACTCATAGTAAGCTTTTTGATTTATTGTATCTGGATATATTGTTGGTGGACGTGCATAAGCTGAATCTGTTAAGAGTTGTTGCACCACACTCTTACCAGAGGTGTTGGGAAAAATTGATTTAGATGCATTGCGACTCTCCCTTGAACGACGATGTCTCCGTTTGAATATTCGCCCTTATTTATTAACAATAAGCCAGTAATTGAGTCACTCTTACAGTAAGAATTATGGTCAATGAGCAACCGTCTTAAAATAAATAAAATGTTTATACATTTTCTTTTACACCCCTAATGTAAGTTGTGCAAGGATAATGGAAGTAAATTCATTTTAATTATGGATATCACAAATAAGCTGTTTTGAAAGTAGCACGAAGTCACACAGTGAGAAGAAATAAATCCCGTATAGAAATAAAACATTTTGATGAATCTAGATGCATCGATGATCGTTTAAAATAATCGCATTGTAGCCCTCTGAATCGGCTTGTGAGGTGCCTAGAGATTCACAACCCTGACTTGTCTGAACCCTGTGCAACTCCTGAGTCAGAGTACAAACTGACGGCCGCTCAGTTCTAAAGGGACTGTTAATGATCTAAACGTTTGCTCTCTACTGGATCCCTTGATGCAGATTTCGGCACATCTGGCGGTGACGCTTACAACCTGAAACCAGCGAGTCAGGATGTGGTCGCACGAACACACTTACACAGGCACACACAGGAAATGCTGGATTAACTCACTTACCGTTCATATACCCAGTCCAGAGATACAAAAACGCACACCAAAGAACGTTTTTTTCACTGACTCATGCAATAGAACATTGAACTCTCACTCTGTGTGGCGTCACCTACATGTGTGTCATGATCTTGTGCAGAAAGACGCCATTCACCAGCTCCATGAACATGTTGACCCGCTCCTCTGAGCCGGCTTCGTCGCATGAACCCAAAGGACCCAGCGTCCGTACCTAGAGGCAGAAAGAGATGTCAACTACATCGCAGCAACAAGTATAAACTGAACCCTCGATAAACACTTGATGTTTTTCCTTAGTAGTAATAGTAGTAACACAAGGAGGATCTTCGGTACTGAAAAGTCTTAGCTTCAGCTGAACATGCATCTTTGCGCAAAACGAGTCCTGTGGATTGTGTCCTCCCCCCATCAATTACATTGATATTATGTTTGGAGGGCATCTCTTCGTGGCCAGTATCGACAGCAAGAACAATTACAGTCACAAATAACCCTCACAATGCACATATGGGCATGTCAGCAATTTTTTAAGATAGACTTCACGGCTGTACTGGAATTAAAATGCCACAGACAACACATTTTTACATTTATTCAGGGGGGTTTTTGCTGAGAGCAATGCTCTCTCTTTTAGAGGAACGCCCTGCTCATGCTCACACAGTGACACAGCTGGAAGGTGTCCAGTACAACCACAGTCTGATCTGCTGCTGCCCACAGGAGAAAGCACTACTCTTTCATTTTCTCCCTCACCCAGACATGCCCTAAAACCATAGAGATTATATCGGCAACCTTCTGGTCACAAAAGCCATTTCTTTAACGTTGGAGGTGCAAATAAAGAAAAAAAACAGAATGAGAAACAGGTAGCAGCTAGTCACTTTCCATGTGTCAGCTTTCTACTGGTGTGGCTGTGTTAATTGTGTTTGTCTGAGTCCAACAAAGATGGGGAAAAACAATGGTTGGCCAACCGGTCAGGTCAACATGATGGAGTTACAGAGAAACAGGACGTACCACCAATAAGTAAGATAACCTGTTGACTGCTCTGTGAGTTGTCATACTCTGGGATGGAATCCCATGTTGGCCAGCTGGAAGATTAAACTGGGTCCCAAGTAAACTCTGAAGACACTGACATCTATAGCACTAGGGAATGAATATGTTTAATGGTAAAAAAAAAATTCTATTTTTTGCTGTCTTTTAATGTTACGTTTTGTGTTCACACATTTGTGATCAACACATTGGCCCCTTGGACATGCAAGACAGCTAAAATGATTCAGAAAGTGAGACTATTTGGGTCGACTGGGGGAAATTACTGTGAACATCAGTGCAGTGAAGCAGAAGAAACAGAAAGAGTTTTTCTGTTTGACAGTTAGTAGGCCTTAGTAGATCTTCACTTGGAAAGTCCCAGAGGCACTAACCGATATCTCTCAATGGATCACTTAAATCTGAGGTTTATACACTGGAAATGTAAACATTGCCAATCAATGTGTCGCTAGTAAAAGCGAGCAAACTACTGCCGAGTGGTAACGTTACATTAGAGGTTAAAGCTGCTTGTTTTTTTTTACTGGTTAGTCAGGTAGTTATTGTAAACAAATGGACCGAACTGAGAGAGAAAGAAACAACCAGGAAAGAGAAAGTTAAAACAGAGGCAGGGGTCTGCAACTCGTGTGCATCGTCGCACAACTGTCTGTGTGCGCGTGCTGTTCCCACTCACCCACACCACCAGCGGTGACTCCATGAACGTGGCCAGTAACTCGGACAGAGTCACGTCCATGGTTGTTCCAGCGGCTTCCGAATCCGTTTATTAATCACCAACCGCTCCTAAATCCACGGCCAATCAGTCGATATCAGCAGCAGGCTCGCGGTGGGTCACCACACAGAACAGAACAAAGCCCCCGCGAGGCATCGACCCCCCCCCTTTCGCGAGCTCACACCACTATTGTCTCGCGCTGTCCCGTTTCGCTAAACACTGGGTTTACAATGGTAAGCATTGAATATGAATACAAACTGTTCGAAATACTTCCACAATCGCTCATATGCATCCCAGAGTCCGTTGCGTTAGTTAAGCGGGTAAATATCCAGTTTACTTTCCGGCTGAAGGTGTAACACTTGATCCAAACTTCGCAGGGTAGTTGTTCCCGTTGCCAGGATACACGACTCTGACCGCAAAGCAGCGAAACGGCCGTGAAATAAGAAAAGAAAAGTAAGCAAAGTAGAGCAAAGTCAAATGCACGACAGAGGAAAACGTTGAATGTTGAAAAAGTTGTTTCCGTTGTTTGCTACACCTCTCTACCTCTCTCCTCTCCTTCTCTCCATCAACCTGACTGTGTGCGACCAGAGGCAGGGGAGGATTGAGTGACAGGAGTACCGACCAATCCGCTACTGCAAGAAGCGCGGGGACCGCCCTTTGGGATAAATCGGCCAATTACAGTGCAGTTATTTGGCAGAGTTTTCTTTCAGTCCGACGTCACCGCCGTCTGCCACCAGCCAAAGACTTTAGACGGAACAAGATAGTGAGCGTCAAGGAAGCGTCCCACTTGGTACTTTTAAATGAGTGGATTTTTAGCAGTTAGGTAATGTAGTGAGTGAATGTAATTAAGTCATGAATGGTCCTATATGGTTACTTTCTCATTTGTTTTTAATAGTCTTCGTAGAACAAGTTTCTTAAAGCAGAAAGCAGAAGAACTTAAGGCGCCGAGATTTACTTTATTTGAATACACAAAAACGAGAGAGAGAAAAAGAGAATTATAAAATGAAAATAGTTTCTTTTTTATAATATATATTTATATATGTATATATATATATATATATATATATTTATATATATATATATATATATATATATATATATTTTTATATATATATATATATATTCCAAACATATTCAACATAACCAAGTCACCTGTCCCACATAGGCAGACCACCTGCAGTAAACTTTTTTAAGGGGTATTTTCCCTCGAAGCTAACACAGACAAAGATTGAGAGTAAACCTCTTGCTCTGCCTCGATGATCTCTGACTGCGCCTCAAACAGGTTGAAAAGGAAGCCAAAGATCAGATCAAAAGGACACAACAACCAAATAAAAAGTAGCAGTAACTGATAACTTATGTCTGTCTTGAACTTGTTATGCAGGCTACTGATTACCTTGTAAAGTAAAACATTTAGTAAACATGATCCTCTTTTAAGTTTATTGACCTCTACAGAGGAATTTAAGGAAAGTGGAGTGAGATGTTTTGATGCTGACTGACAGCATCAGCCTACATGTGGAGGAGTAATGGGGGGGTCAGACCTGTAGAAATCGCTCCTAGTCATTTTTCTTTTTTTCTTAAATCCAGAGCGTGCTTTGATTTGGCATGACCAGACAGGAAAGAAGCAAGTTTACCAGCTCTATGTTTAGAACCAGACCAAACACGTAGCCGACGCAAATGTTGCAAAATAAATGCATCATCTAAATATTTCTGGCAAGCTTTTTCGCGGAAGTGGTGGATCTGTGAAAGTTGCACAGGAACATTGTTACTTCAGTGTTTTCTACTACGTAATTATGCGCATGCGCAGAACGGATCGTACAGGCGGTACGGATCGGGTACTGACAAGCATGGCAGTGGACATTTTTTCCACTTCAAAGGTAACACATGGCAACGATAATGTGTGAAGCAGCGCCCCCTTGTGGCTCCTTTTATGTTACTACACCCCCTAACAGAAAGCCATCCGCCAACATGCTACTGTCTGAGTGATCCGCTTTGCAGAACCTAACGTTACTGTGAAATGAACACTGGGGAAGGCGGGTGAAACCTGTTAATGTAATGTAATAAAACGGATAGGAGTGATAGCTTTTATGTATCCTTCAACTGTTTAAATAATTATTTCTGACGTTACATTGACTTAACCCTCTTGTTGTCTTCCCGTCTGGGTCAAAATGTACTCCAACGTTGTGGTCGTCTTTTTCGACACTTCTTTCGCATTTCCCCAGAGTTTTTTTATACGTTTTTTAGTCACTTTTACTGATGTTTTTGTCACTTTACGTTTTTTTGTTATTTCTTCTCCACGTTTTCGAAGCTATTTCCGACATTTTTGCCACTCTTTTCAACGTTCTTTTATCATTTTTTCTCTCCAAATGCTATAAAATTGAATAAAACACCCAAAGTCAATGAAAGTACTGAGCTGATCTTTTATTTTACTTGTGAAGAGTAATGGTTGTATGTTACCTTTTTTTGACAATTTGGTTGAAAGATACCCAAATTTCTGATATAGGAGCGTTTTGAATAAGGGTGAAAGAAGAATAATACAATTGTATCTGTGATAGTAGGCTACTTTCTAATATTTAACCTATACCATCTATTTCTGACTGTAATGTTTAAGATTTTGTTAAAACGAATTAAAGTTTTAAAATGCAAGTGGTGTGTGTGTGTGTGTGTGTGTGTGTGTCCAGTTATCTGTGCCATTATTGAATGATGGTGCATGTTGCAGTGTTAGCAGATGAATGGCTCTAGATTTCTACTCACTAAAGCTGAGGATTCTGCAAGAAGCAAACCATGTAGGGGTGGAGGGTGGGGGCTCCAGCCCCAATGGAGAAACAGTGGCAGCAAAAACTGTCCTGTCCTGTTAGTAGTGTCCTGAGGAGTGTCCCGGGACAGTCAGACACTGTCCTGTGACTCCCAGACACTGTCCTGTGACTCCCATGACTGTCCCGGGACAGTCATGGGAGTCACAGGACAGTGTACAGGACTGTGTCTGACTGTCCCAGGACAGTCAGACACGGTCCTGTACACTGTCCTGTGACAGTCAGACACGGTCCTGTACACTGTCCTGTGACTCCCAGACACTGTCCTATGACTCCCATGACTGTCCCGGGACAGTCAGACACGGTCCCGTACACTGTCCTGTGACTATCATGGGAGTCACAGGACAGTGTCTGACTGTCCCGGACTCCTCAGTACACCACTAACAGGACAGTTTCGCTGCCACTGCTGCTGGAGAAATGTTTTCTCAAAAGCCCTAAGTCTTAGGGTTTTAAAATAATTTCAACTTTGTGTTATTTCCCCCAGTCTCTCTGAGTAAATGTACTTAGATACATCCCACCACCGCCTGGGACTGTTCGAGCTCATTGTGTCTGATCCACAGACTCTGCTGAATGCAATGAACCATTTCTTCTATAGTTCGAAAGGTGTAGGCCTAATATAGGAGCTTCCCATTTGTGTTGACACTTCTTCTGAACTTGAACCGCACACAACAGGGTGTTCAACACCCTCCCCTCCCCCCGTTTCAGTTTTTTCTTTTTAAACGTGTTGCTTTTGTTGGGTCTGAACGTGGCCCTGGGTTTACAGACACGTCTCTGCTGATTGGGTATCACCTGTGAGTGTGACACAGCTGATAAACGAGAGACACACCCACCAAACGAGAGAAAACATATACTGAACAAAATTATAAATGCAACACTTTTGTTTTTGCCCCCATTTTTCATGAGCTGAACTCAAAGATCTATGACTTTTTCTATGTACACTAAAGGCTTATTTCTCCCAAATATTGTCTAAATCTGTGTTAGTGAGCACTTCTCCTTTGCCGAGAAAATCCATCCACCTCACAGGTGTGGCATAACCCTAACACCAGATACTGACTGGTTTCCGGACCCCCCAATACAGTAAAACTGCACATTTTAGAGTGACCTGTGCAATAATCATGCTGTCTAATCAGTATTTTGATATGCCACACCTGTGAGGTGGATGGATTATCTCGTGAAAGGTTTACTTAAAGTAACCTTAAACCAAAAAACACAAAGTCAATCATTTTCTATCAATCATCTATTTATTTATTTATTCATTGTGAATAGTCATACAAAAAGCAGATTTACTCAGGAAGAAGTGATATCTGATAAACAACAAGTGATATCAATTAACTTTACATTCAATAGTTAATTCCACTTAGCCCCACCCCCACTCCCTCCTGGACCAATGGCAGCTGAGGCAAACAGTGAAACCTGCAATCCTATCGGTGCATTCTGGACTTCATAAATCTATTTTCAATATTACAAATATATAAAGGCTCTACCCAGTGATAACAGTGACATTTTGTCAGGTCTACTTCAGGTCATAATAATACTTGACTGTCTTTAAAGACAGACAGACAGGCAGACAGGCAGACACGCGCACAAACACACGTACATACATACATACATTCACACGGACACGGACACACACACACACACACACACACTAAATATATAATAAATTCAGCATCATGTCCCGATCAGGAACACGACTAAAAACTACAACTTTCACGTTTTCTTTACTTGCTCCCCCCTCAGGGCTCAGATGTCATTTCTACTCAAATGTGATCAGACAGGACAGAAAGAGTCATCTGACAAGATAGTCTGTCATAGGTCAGTCAGAAAAAAAAAAAACAGGCAGAAAATAAAACCGTCAGACAGGAAATATCAAGTGCCGTGCCCTTTATTTTAGTGTTTATTGCAATAGTGTGCATGTCATCAGGCGAGCCAGCCAGAACCAGTCAGTCAGAGTTATGGCAGTTACACACCGGGCCGATAATCGGCTGTCGGACAGTCTGGCGAGGTCGGTGACTCGAGTCTGTTCGGTGTGTTCCGTGCCGTCGTCCGTTGGAGGAGCTGTCGGCCTTCATTTGAGCCGACCTGACATGCTCAGTCGGAGACAGGGCAGTCGGGGGTCACCCGGAAATGGCAAGTGGGATGAGCGTGACTAAATCTCTCAAAATCTGACGAAAATCTTTTAAACTGACCTTTGCTGATCTGAAATGAAGACAGATTCAGCAACTGCACAGCCTATTTCTCGCTTAAAACGTTTTCAGAAACACGTTTCGGTGAACTATTTTAGTACAATATGAGATCGTATTCTGAATGAGTTGCCAGTACTGGCCGGTTGAAAAATCAAAAATCCGGGCGACGATACAGATTAGCGCCGCCTGCTGTTATGGAGACGTATTACGTCTCGTCGCTTTGGTGTGTTCCGAGGAACTTTGACCAACTCGGAGAGACTGATCAGTCCAACTGCCTTTTCTGCCGACGGTTGGCCGTCTGGTCGGTGTGTAACTGCCTTTAGGAAGGCTGCAGCTTGAGGCCATGAATCGGCAGAGGAAAGTCAGCATCTAATGCACTGTTGCCGTGTGTACATACATACATAACTGTGTGTGTGTGTGTGTGTGTGTGTGTGTGTGTGTGTGTGTGTGTGTGTGTGTAAATGAGTGTTTTTCATAGCAATAAATGATGTGGCTCAATGTGGATTTAAATTAGTATCATTTCTACACATTTGTGATCAGGACCAACACCAAGGCTGAGTGATTTAATACATAACTAAGTAGGTTGAATAGAAAATCTCATTTTTACATGGATTCCCCAGCACAGAAAAAAGTTAAAAATAATTTGTCATAATTTAAATACTGTTAATCAGAATGGTTGAAATGATCACAGGATAAAGGCAAAGGATGCATCATGAATGAGACCCCACGTGTCCGAGAAAGAACTCTTAAAATAAAACTAAAATAAAAAAAATATATATATTTTCCAGGTCCATATTTTGGTCTCACTAAGAATTGTGACAATAGGAGAAAGAGATTAGTGTTGTATAAATGTCATTGTTGAATACAAAAACATTATGGACCGGTTAGGCACCAACCAAGATCACAGTCAAGACACAAAAAGTTGAAATTGCATGTATTTTACCATTAACAGGTCACCACGTTGTTAGAAAATGCTGATTACGTGCTGAGTGTCTACTCTCTGCAGCACAACAGAGTATTAGGGTCAATGTTAAGAAAAACCCATTCTGAGATTCCAGGAAAAATGTCATAATGTTATGAGAATGAAGCTGGAATTGCAAGAAATAGTAAGAAAAGTCAAATATAACCACCTTTTCCCTGAAATATTATGACTTTGTTCTTTAAATAAGACT
This sequence comes from Sander vitreus, assembly GCF_031162955.1. Taxonomy (NCBI): domain Eukaryota; kingdom Metazoa; phylum Chordata; class Actinopteri; order Perciformes; family Percidae; genus Sander; species Sander vitreus. The sequence continues at coordinate 24,871,315 of NC_135874.1, read as the reverse complement.
TTTTCCTAGTGAAATCACAACCTTATTCCCAAATTTGTAGGAATGTTTATTGTAGAATTCCACCGTTATTTGGTAATATTATGACTTGTCTGTCATTTCCTTGTCAGACTTTTCCTCATAAAATTACACTATCTTGTAATATTATGGCTTTGTTTTCATAAAATTATGAATTCATATGAAAATATTAGGACTTTTTAGTGTAAAATGACAACTTTATGTTGTAACAGTTTCTCATAAAATTACAACTTTATCTCATAACATTTCAACTCTCAAAATCTCAGATTAGTTTTCTCTTAACAGAAGCCCCACTACTCAATCGCAACTCTCACACATCATTTCAGCTTGTAATTTGTTGAATCTCTATAAATGTGTACGCCATTGTCACTCTATGACTGGTGTGTAAATGTGTGTGTGTGTGTGTTTTCAGCGCAGCCAGGAGCAGGGCACCCACTGGGGTTCAGTGTCCAGTTTGTTGATGAGTCGTAGCAGCTCGTTGTAGGCTTTGTCCTGGTCCAGGTTGACGATGACGGCGTCAAACAGGTGACCGCAGCTCTGCTCCATCTCCCGGGCTTTCTCAATGATGTCCCGCAGCTCCTCGGGCTGTCCACCACACACAAACACACACACACACAACACACATTATTGAGACAACCAGAGATGTAAACACCAGTGATGTTAATCGTTGACAGAGTGTAAACAGGCAGTGAAGAAAATGAGACAGGAACCTTGGGGTTTTTGTTGTCTTTAGTCAACAGGGCTCGGAGTCTTTCCTGGGAGGGCGGAGCTATGAAGATGATGTAAGGCTTTAAGTCCGAACTCCTCAGCACCTTTAAAGCCTGTACACACAGACACACACGTAAGGATTCAACACAGACCTTTTAAAATGTTTTAACCTGGACCATATTTTCCCATGCATTGGTGTCTAATTGACTTATGTGAACAATAATCTTTGAAATTATTTCAGAGCAAACATATTTTCACAAATAAATGGGTGAATTAAGGGTTTATTTCAACCAAACCAGAGTGGTGATTGTTGGAACAGTGGAAAGAAGAACCAAGACGGGTTGTGATTAGTCTCGTTTCTGTCGATTTGAATAATGTGTATTATTTTAAATGACTGTTTTTTAAAATGGAGTCTGGTGGGTTTGGGGATAGCAATTTTGGGGCTGTTTCATGGTAAACAAAAAGGATATTACTTTGAAAACAAAAAGGTCTACCTCTGTAGGGATCCTTTCAATAACGTCAGACACTTAGAATAATAATCTGAGCATGTCAGTGGCAAAAACAAGCATGTAAATTGAAGGTGCACAATTGCCCATTAACATTACATTGTAGCTTGTTGCGCTCTGCCAACCCAGTCTCGCTTAATGCTGGACCAATTTCAAACGTTGTTCCCATCTGTCACTTGGACACAAAAAAACTTGGGAAAATAGGGTCTATATTAATAAAAACAAAGTTACCCTTTCTGTAGTGGAAAGATACTCTCTCCCCTCACTGTACCACCCCGCTGAGTCAATGTGTGTGTACATACCTGTGTGTGCAGACAGAGCACACAGATTTTTCCAGTGTTGATGACCTGTCTCACTGAGTCTGTACTTGTCCCGTACAGGTTCTTCTCAAAATCACCAGACTCGATCAGCTTTCCTAGGGAAAAACACAGGGGGGTGAAATTGCATTTGCCACATTTGGGCCAAGTGTAGTAATGGTATAAGTTCATCACACTAGGACAAGTGCCAGATCCAAGACGTCTATGTATTATTTTGACAAAGTTATGTCACTGACAAGTGGTGTGATGGAGTAGGTTGGCTACAGTTCCATGGACCTTAAACTCTTAATAATATTTGCAACTGTTGTCACAGGAGGATCAAGCTGTTTGGAGATGCTCATCTAGCCTTTACCTTTACCATGCTTGTTTATTATTTTCTTTCCCATCTCTTCAGACACCTCCCTCCTTTGCTTTAAAAAGTAGTGTAGACTACTGTTCTCAATTTAAATAGGCTGAATTACTGATTACAATATTAGAGACATGTGTGATACTAATTAAAGAAACTTAATTGTTAAATTAATAATTACATATCATTCTAAATCAATTATTAATTTAGGTTTTCTAAGGAGTACCAACAAATTTGTCCGTGCCATTTTAGAATATCTTTGTAGAATAAGCAATAATTCATCTCTTTTAGTAGTTTCTTTGCTTCTCTGCTTTGTTCTATGACATATGAAAGGCCAGCAAGTATACATGACAAAACGAAGAAGAAGAATGGAGCATTATTTCAACGAGCTGTAAGGTACAGTACCAACACATCAGAGTATTCACTAACGAAAAACCTTACCTGCTGCCAGTTCTGCCTCAAAGGTCTGACGAGACACAAAGTGGTAATCTCGACCACTCAGCTCGCCATCTCGACGGCTCCGTGTGGTGTCTATCACACACACACACACACACACACACACACACACACACAGGTTAGTATATCCACAAACACATTAAAGCATGTATACAGTGTGTGTGTGGATGTGTGTTCAGGGGCGTAGCACAAACTTCTGGGCCCTGTAGAAAGGCATTTTCTATGGGCCCCTGCCCGCATCCACACCTGTGTGTGTGTGTGTGTGTGTATATATATGTATGTGTGTATGTGTGTGTGTGTGTGTGTGTGTGTGTGTGTGTGTGTGTGTGAGAGAAAGTCTTACAGGGTACAGCTCCAGCGAACCGTTCTGGTTGACTGTTGAGAAGTCTCTGTCGAAGCTCTACCTGCCCGCAGCTGGTTGGACCAATCAGTGCAATCGGCCGCTTCCTATTAGCCGGCTGGTGGTACAGTGCCATCTCCTCATAGGTGAGAATCTCCTCGTTATCAATATCTGGGCAAATGGAAAGGAAGAAGCGAATGAAAAAATGACAATGGTCCAAAGGAAAAACTGTTAGAAGACAGGCTAGAGGATAACAAAGAGGACTAGTTTTATCTTATTTGCTTAGAAAATACGCAAATATATTTAGACTCTGTGAATGGTAATATTTATGTAAGCACAGCAAACATTTCCTGTTACATACACTCAGGTGTCCAACTGATCTCTATACTGGAGCATTTCATGTTTATTATTTCCTTTACACTAAGGTGCATTTGATCATATAGCAACTTTCCAATGATGATACTAAAATAAGGACTATTTTGTCCATTAGAATCAAAAATGTGATACCCATTCATGCCTAATTTAGTTTAAATAAGTTTCTTCACAGTTGGTCATCCATGTCTACACTTTCATGCAGATGCTTGACTACAAGTACTAGCCGTTTATATGCACATGAAAGTTGAGTCACAGAAAGACAGAGCGTCATACCATCATTCCTGTGAGTGTTGTACAGCAGCTTCTTTCTCTTCCTCTTGTTCTTCTTTGCACACCACAGCTTCCCTGTAAACAAGCAGACAACTTAAAACACACTTTTGAGCTACAAGGCTTATTGTATTTACTGTACAGGAACATATATATTTTTTACTCAGTTATTTTATTTCAGCATGAGAAATCTAGCCCAAGTTTATACTATAAACAATGTACATTACGCTATAATCAAACTAGAATCTTAAACTGGTTATTCACAGTCATCAGGTTATAGTGTAGAGAGTAGAGCAACGGACCAGACTTCTCCGGCTCCTTGTCTTCTTCTATGGTCTGTTTCATGGCTTCTCTCTGCTGCTGGAAACTCTTCCCTGCGGAAGAAATGAGAATATGAGAGAAAACAAGCATATCATCTCATCATCATATCACGCAACTAAGAGAGAGACACAAGTTGATGCAGTCGAGTGCCACAGCCAACCATCTTGTGCATTTCCCCGCAAGAGTTTGACCATAGACTGTATACAAAATGGACCAACAGATCCCGTTGCTCTGGATGGAGACCAGTGAAGGATATTAGAAGCACTTTTCCGGTGATGGCTGAGCGTTACTGAGCAGCCAGAGAGACGACGTAAATATGACGTGAGCAACCTGTCTGAAAGTTGGAAGTCTTCTGGTAGCTGTGCCAAGAGAAATCTCAATCATTCCCAATCTTGCAGAGACGGAGAGCGTAGGTACATGTAAGGAGATAACATAGGCACAGGCTAATTATTGCTAACTAAAATGCTGGTTAACAATATGTGTTAGCCTATTGTTACAAAAACGTCTGCTACGGAGCCATAACGTGAGGTACAAGGTTATGGAGCCTTTTATACATTGTCGTGTTTCTTTAGAAATAAACAATGGACAAATAAAGTCTTTAAACGCTTCAGATGTAAAGTTATTCGCTGTCAAAGTGGCGCCAAAATGAATGGGAGTCAATGGGATGCTAACAGGAGGTGAGTGCTTGTTAGCATCAAAATGGCGCCATAGGAGCTACGCATTGTGAGGAGAAGCTTACCCCCTTGAGTTTGACTGAGCAGTCTTCAAATGCTCTAACAAAAAAAGAGAAAAATAAAAACGAACGGACAGACGGAGGGAAGTACCTGGTACCAGTCCTGCTAGTGGCTGGTTATCCTCATCTCCGTCCCTGTAAGCCTGCCACCAGTTGGGGTCTGACTGGCTGATAATGTGGAGAATATCTCCTTTCTGGAAAGACAAGCCCAGCTCTCTGCACGGCACGTAGGGGTCATCTGATGGGTCATAGTCGAAATGTGCCTTCACATGGATCTGAAGAGAAAGAAGACTGAGTTTACATTTCCAACAGGAAAAACATCATCATATGTAAATGTTTACATATGTTTGTAGATCATAATTGATTAGAAAATTGTCTGACATTAATTAGAATATGTACGCATGTAATGTTTATTTTGTTTTTTAGGGTCTGTTTTTTAGAGCCCCTCAAATGTTCCCCGGCTCAGCACTCACCACAGACTCCTTGACAGGAGGAGGTCTGCTCTGAGTGCTGGGAATAAGCACAAAGGTCAGGAGGCCGTGCATGTCCGCCTGACACACACACACACACACACACACACACACACACACACACACACACACACACACACACACACACACACACACACACACACAAAGAGAGAGAAAGAGAAAAGCATTTGTTATTTATCAGCTTCAAAGGAGACTATCCTACAAATAGTCACCTTAACATACATAAAAGGGAAAACAAAAAGAAAGAAAATGAATTTAAAAAAAAATGTATACTTACAAGAATATCAAAGACTTGGTTGACATCTTTTCCTCGGATCTCTATGCCATTTATCTCCAGTATTTCATCTCCTTCTGATAAAAGTCCACTCCGTTCAGCTGCTCCGCCTCGAACAATACGACTGATCACTACACTTTCCATTTCATTACGAACAGTTGCCCCCTACAGAACACACACAGAAATGCAGTGGAATGCTGGATGAACATGGATACGATGACTGCAAACCTGTGTTATATACGGCATATTATTTACAGTATATTGGCCCCAGGAAAGACAAAGATGGTACTTGACTGAAGATAATCACAGACACAATATGAAACAGTGCACTTATCCTGAAGGAAAGCTTAAAATGCTTTTCAGAACAAATGTATTTGTCTGTGTTATCTTCAGTTCAACTTCTGCTGACATTTCCAATATCCCATGAGTCTTAGCCACTGAGGTGCTAAAGCTGCAAAGCCTTACAGGGAGCCATAGTTGTTGATAGGGCTTAGGGGAATATGACCTCTGTAATCCATATCGCAATTACTTACACTTAAAGGTCTTTTCAGACGGGGAGCAATTGACACACCTAGTAATGTAGGCTTTATTACATAGGACAGCTGAGATGAGAGAGAGGGAATGACATGCATCAAAGGGCCGCAAGTCAGAATTGAACCCGCAGCCGCTGCAGCAAGGACTGAACCTTTGTACATGCGGATTTACTATAAGAGGCGAGCAGGCAGGTAGGGGGGCACGTCGCGGCTGTGCTCGTCACACGCCTGCCCGCCGCAAGAGTTGAATTGTGTTTAACTTTTTCCTGTGAGAGCAAAATCAATGACCAGAAACTTGCTCTTTGGGAGTTTCCTAAAATAAATAACATAAACAGTAGGGCTTTTGCTAGGAAAAAAGTAGGCACAAGCCTGGATGTATCGGGTAACGCTACGTACAGTGTGAATTACGACTATGCTAATTTAGCTCACTTTAGCTATCAACAATGACAAGTCTGTTGTTAGGATAGACCAGGATTGGCACTATTTGTAATACAGTAGTGCACAGAATCCCCTTGGTTACCACGCATTAATCGCCTGGTGTTTACTCGCAGAGCGTTGTCTGCCTCTCTTTTTACATAAGGAGCACAGCGAGACCCCGCGGATCCAAGCGACTATGCAGGCGAAGTGACGCTTGCCATCTGAGAAGACCGTGACGATGAATGACACTATGTTTTTTAAAATTAGACAGTGCAGTACAAGTAATTTAGAGCCCCCAATCTTCACCTGACTGTGGGAGGAAACCCAAAACAGGCAGTGGAAAAAATGCAATCTCTACACAAAAGGACCCCAGCTGTCCCTCTTTCGGTAATTACACTGAGCAATTATAGTGGAACGAAAGCTAAAATTTAAATGTGTTAGGATGTCAGCTCTCCATATAACTGCCTTTTCGTCGATTTTGAGTGCGTGTTAAGTCTTACCAGTGGTATGTCTTGGGCTTTCTCTATGCGAACCATCTTGACAGTCTCTCCTCCCCACTGGGTCATTGTTTCTCCTTGGGCGGGCAGCGGCTCAGGCTGCATTTCCATCTCTGCTATGCTGTCATGGGCCAGGAGCAATGACTGCAAAACACACACACACACACACACACACACACACACACACACACACACACTTACTTTAGCTATAGGATTAGAGCAATGACAGTCACTACCGAATTCTTTTGTTTATTTGTTAATAAAGCTGTGTGTGCGTGCGTGCGTGCATGTGTGCGTGCGTGCGTGCGTGCGTGCGTGCGTGCGTGCGTGCGTGCGTGCGTGCGTGCGTGTGTGTCTCTACCTACCTGGATGTGTGTGTCTGACAGCAGGCTGTGGAGTTCGAGTCCCTCTTTGTTCTGACTTGACTGGATGAGATTCCTGGCCTGGAACCATGGCAACATAAAACATCATTGACGAGAATCACGAGAAATATTACCACTGCAATAATACATTATAACCGTAGCAAATGCAGACGTTTCTGAACACAAGTCATTTTGCTGTAATTGATTAATTGTGGTACTGCCCTGAAACAAAAATCCCAACAAAATAATTATGGGTTCATATAAAGCTTGGTTCAGATTACAAGGCATTGAGAGGATACTTTATTCTCTATTCACAATCGAGAGAGTAATCTGGTCTGGGCTTTTGGTCTGTGATCAATGTCAGTAACAGTAACAGAGGATCTGATCATGTGAGGGGGTTACAAACAAGATCTGAACTCTCCTGAAGAGCTGCAGAACACAAATTTAAAACTAAATTTGGATTAAATCTGGTAGTTAACAGGCCGATCATGGAGAGACAAGTAAACAAGGAAGAAGAAAGGAGTTTTGAAATGACAACCATGAGGAAACAACAGGTTGGAATATCAATGTATTTCATAGGTAAGATGTAGCAAAGAAGTGTGGCAGGAACCACCTCTATTACATTATATATAATATAGTAGTGCTTTAATATGCGAAGGTGTGCAGCATAAGTAAAACGCCATCGTAACACAGAAAATCCAGGGTTAAACATGAAGTTACCTCGCTTTAACCCTAATCCTGCTTCGTAGTACAGGCCACTGATGTATTCTGGTAGTCGCCCATAAAAAAATCTAACTTTACAGAGTTAGATTCTCTACTTTATTTGTTGTCAGTCCAACAGCTTTAGCAGTCTGTGTCTATGATTACAAAATAAAAGAGTTGGCTAACAGGAATGTGTCTGTGTGTGTGCATGCACATACTGTAAGCACCCATGTTTCAGCTCTAATTGATGCTGAACAGAGCTGCTCTGTCTCCAACCTCGTTATTACATTACACACCCGCTGACCTGGACTGTCACTGTGTGTGTGTGTGTGTGTGTGTGTGTGTGTGTGTGTGTGTGTGTGTGTGTGTGTGTGTGTGTGTGGAATGACAATTGAACATTTTAAAATAAAATAAATTTGAATATACCTCCATGGCCAGTTGAAGTGCCTGTTGTGTGTGTGGGTATGGAGGAGAGGGTCTGTGCATGCTGGTGGCCACTGCATTATGGATCTTCAGCGCTGATTGGAAGTCAGACTAAAAGGAGAAAAAAAACCCAAAACAATCAGCATGTTCTGTCATTCCACTCAACACATTAAGTAGCCTATATATGTCCCCTTTCACATCACTATACCTATATTACCTGTATTTACATTGTTTAGAAGTGAACTACTCTGTGAAATGTTCCTACTTGTGTTACTATGTATCACTGACTGATGAAACAAGTGTTTCATTTATATAATATTCATGAAAGCTTTTGCTGTTTTCACAATGCTGGTGTTCACTAGGGCTTTCTCAGAAAAAAACAAACTTGTTTTGATCATTTACAGTTCTTTTGGAAAACACAGAAGAACAGGGCAGTTAGGGTGAGCGTTGAGAACTAACAACCATGACTGAAAAAAGACATTTTGCCCACCTCACTGCTAATCAAATTAAAACTGAAAATGCAATAGATACTGTTCTGGACACAACAGACTGAGTTTAAAAAGAATTATGGTTCTCTAAGTGCTCTAAAACCCAGGGAAATGCCTGGATAGTTGTTTCAACATTGTTTTTTTCAAGTGTAGAATAACAGCAGATTTCATTTTCGCTTGTTGTCAAGTTCTGCTCCTGTGGGAGTCACCCTAGCGTCATTTAGCATTGTACAGAGGCTCCACTTCTGGGTTCAATTTTTCCTAAAGCATATCAAAAATGCACATTATATTATATCACAAATATCAGAAGGTACTATTTTCGTCACCTACATGCATGAATATTGATTTCATGTGAAGTATTGAATCAATATTGAATAGTATCAAAATCAAATAGTGAGGTCCTTGCCAATGAACAGCCCTATTATTTTCTTTCATGTATATAGTGTTACAATATCTAATGTTCATACTTAATGTAGTCAAAGCTTCAAATAATGCTGTAAACGTATGTAAAAGTAATCCCGGAGAGCAAAAACCTCAAATTTCAGACCGTTGTTAACATTTCCAACAGTGTTTTCTACTAGCGGATTTCTTTACATGGTCGTCTGCTCCAGGCAGGTTACTGGAGTGTTTACATCACATACACTGCTACGTGTAGCTTCATGCTAACATCAGGGAAACCTGTAATCTTGGTTGCAGTTGTCGTTAATGTCAGCCCAACGTCAGATCACATTCCTGCTGGAACGGGTTTTTGGTTGGTTTGATTTCTCACGGTAGAAAGTGGCGCTATACTCCATTACAGTCATTCCAATGCTACATGTGGCTATATGCTAACCTCATGGAAACCTTTAATCTTTGTTGCCGATGTTGTTTATTTCTCCCCAATTTTGGATCACATTGACAATAACACATGGATTAGAAGCTCTCTCCATCTACTTCCTTGTATGTTACCTTGTTTAGTAGTGCAAGAACCAGCTCAATGTCATTCTGACTCTGCTGGTCGGACAGGCAGCCTCGGACCTGCTTCAGTGACAGCAGCAACTCCTCCAACTCTGCAAAAAAAACAACATGTGCACTCATATTAATAACCTTTGACTATTACATATCAACCTTCACATAAGAAAAGACGGTAAAAGGGCTTGACAAAAGAGATTTACTTTACTATCAGATAGGGATCGAGCAATATGTTTTTTTCAGGGCTGAACTGACAGTTGCAACCAATGTACATTTGCAGTACAAATATATGTATATGAACTACACTGCAGACTGAAGTCTTGACTAACGGTGACAAACAGAGTGACGGATGACTCATAAAGGGGACCAGCATTGTTTGAATGTGCATCGGTAGGTCTGTGTTATACAGTCAGGTGTATGAAATGTCTGTATCGTCACTGTGCAGCATTTTTATAAACTATGATAATCTGGTCAAAACTTTGTGTTTTTGCAATATCAGCGTAGAGGACTGCATTGCAACATCAGTTGTATCTGCTGTCTTGCGTTCGAAACAAAACTGCTCACTCAGAGGAGCAGCTTTGACCGTCAGAGGCACACTATCCTTGAGTGGTGTTGACAGGCTGTTACTCGTGATGTGTAACCAATCGGGTAGTGCTGTGGGTGGGACATTGAGTGAGACTACAGAGTGGTAACTGCATCAGAGCCAAAGTATGGCATCTATTCATGAATTACTTTATTGGTAATCAGATTTAAAAAAAGAACAATTTCAATAATAGAAATGCTGAATATCGCAATTGATAACTGGCCAGGGCGATAATCGATCAACACTTATTATCAGATGATGGCAGAAGAGAGCCTGCTTGTCCTGGCTTAAGATTAATGTGTGAGAGAGAGACTGCATCTAATTTCTTAGTCAAGGCTTCAGTTCGACATCGTGTCTTCCTGTTTGTGTGACGGTGTGTGTGTCAACATTACCACCCCTAACAAAGTTTTAATTAAGTCGCCCTCAAGAGCCACTCATGTCCTTCTCTCCTTCCTTGAGGAATTCCCTCCCTAATAGCAGACATGTCCTCCTTACATTCCTTCCTTCCCAGACAGCTTTGTGTCATACCATCTCTTTACGGTCACCCTCCACTGACCCACGATTTTTTTATTTTTTAACTTCCCTCTCACCTCTTTGTTCTTTCCTATCAGAGCTTCACTACATCAATGATCTGCAATTCTACTCTCCTTTGTGTGTGTGTGTGTGTGTGTGTGTGTGTGTGTGTGTGTGTGTGTGTGTGTGTGTGTGTGTGCGTGTGTGCGTGTGTGCGTGTGTGCGTTTTACCCAGCAGTGCGTGTGTGTGCTGGTTGTCGAGTGCTGGCTGCTCTGATGTGTAGGAGTCTTGCAGGAATGTGGGGTTGTCGATGCCGATGTGGGGATGCTGCGAAAGCTTCCTGAGTCTGAGCGAGGTGTTCAGGTCCAACTGCCGACCCTCCTCCTCTCTACGACGGCGAAGATCCTCCTGTACAAACAAAGAAATGCATCATAGACAGAAATAAAAATTGAATTTATGAATGGACAGAAACAAAAACTCCAAACTTAGATTTTCTAAGTGATATGAGGTTTTTTTTTTTTTTTCAAGGCGCTCATTCTTAGTTGATGTTTTCTATCATCCAGTTATCTAGTTTGAGGCACTGTTTACATCATAAGGCTTAATTCCTTTGCAAAAGCTAATTTTTACATTGAATAATCTGCCAATCTATAACCAAGATTACTTTGCTATCAAACATTTAAGTATAACAAAAACCGCCAACCGCAAAAATGACAGAATTTCTCCATGGAAATGAGTAGCTTCATTTTTTCTTATTTAAGTATTTCATCTTCAAACTTGGCATTAAGTAAAAGAACACTTCTCTGTATAATTTTCTTCCCAGGACGCTGAGGCGATGGGAAAGATTGTAGCCGAGCCCTCTCCCCCCTGACACAAACTCTTTGAACCCCACCACTCTGGCAGGAGGCTGTGGTCCATCAGGACCAAAACCTCACGCCATAAAAACAGTTTCTTCTCCTCAGCGGTCAGCCTCACCAACAAGGCCCCGGAGTTAGTAGATTCATTTAGTATAATTGGTATTCTAAAGAAATGAGCATCTAAAAGGCTGGGGTCACAAATATGCTCCTGTACTTGGTTACATTCCATGACTGCTATAAGCTCTTGTGAAGTCAGCTAGTGCAAAGATATGCAGACTATGCTGGCACTGTGTAGTAACTGTGGCATAGTACACTGGTCTTTTATTTGCACTCTTTTTGTCGGTTTCCGTTCTACTTTTGCTTACTTTGCTTTTGCTTACTATTTGAAATCAATGTTAGCAGCCTTGGTTGTTCTTAAAACGCTTTATGAATAAATTTGACTTGCATGTTTTTTGTCGCAACTTTACTGTTGAGTAAAATAAGCACAAGTAAAAAGGGTGTGTGTGTGTGTGTGTGTGTGTGTGTGTGTGTGTGTGTGTGTGTGTGTGTGTGTACATACCTGGTGCTGTCGTATCCTCTCCAGCTGCGCAGAACGTCGGAGCGGTAGCGTTCGACTTCCCAGCTCTCCGGGACAGTCGACAGCCATTTCCCGGTGCTGCTGTCCTCCCCTTAGCTCTTCATCTCCTCCTCCTCCTCCTCCTCCCTCCCCAGCAACATGGCCGTTCAGATGGGAGGTTGTCATCCCGCACACACTCCAAGAGTCAAAAGTGGGTGTGTTTGTGTGGATTGCAGGGATGTTAAGGTATGTATGTCTATATATCAGGTAAGTCTAGGAGGGCAGCTCAGTAAACAGGGCGGCCATGATATCTTCACCTGTGGAAAAAGCAAGACATTATGTCATTAATCTAGTTGGCGACTGCATCCCAACATTCCTCCAACAACACGGATTAGAAGACAGCAACAAAATAAGCGGGTGTGTCCTTCTTACACCCATACCATCAGACCCAGGTCTCTTGAGCGGTGATTTTCTATTTACCTGTGGCCAACCAAGTCTGGTTACAAGTGGTCAAACACAGGATGAATGAGTGTTCACTGTACCACTACAAACACGTCATGCTCGACACCAGCATGCTAAAAGCAAAACACACAACTTACTGGTCGACTGACTGATGATGTACTGGCTAATTACTTTACTAGTTAACTGCTGCATCAACTTACTAACTGGTTATGTTTACTCTGGATAACATCTAACATTTTACTTGTTTAGCGAGTGATTGTTTTACAGAGTGTCCTCACTAGTTTACTTACTGGTTTGTAAACTGACTGGATGACTGCTGGTTCACAAACTGACCTACTAAATGGGCAACTGGTTTACTGACTGACAGTAACCATGGAGTATAACCGGCTGTGTTAGGGTTAACAGACCAGTTTAACCCATTCAGACTGGATCACACATCTGTGTGTGTTTACCTTTAAGACCGGATCGCGCATCTATGCAAAGTCACCATTAAGCCCGGCAAACGCGTCTGCATCATTTTGAGCGGTGTCGTCTTTTTCAAGGCACATGGCCAATTATATGCACTGTGATTGGCTGAAATATTCTTAGGGTGAGTGACAGAGATGCTTAGGGATTTTTTTTTAAACACAAGTGACTAATAAAATGCTTTGCGATTGGTCGAAATAAGCCTACACGTACAGCACGTTTTCTCTTAACCGTCTATGGTTTTGGTCGACATCTCAGCACTCGCTTTCTCTCTTTCTCTTCATCCACAACGTTGTAGCCTACTCTGGTTCAAATGAATAGCCTATATATGGTCATCGAACTGTAACAACCTCATCCACATTGTCGAAATCATTTAAATATTGAGCCATTACATTGAAAATCTTTTAGATAACAGGGGCCTATAATTTCTGTAGCCTACTCCGTAACAACAGACTACCTGGATGCCTTTTTCTCGTCTCTCTCCACACCGCTGTCTTCAGACTTTTGCGTTTTTACCCTTTAGATGGGAACACGACGGTGGAGCGTAAGATTTCCACTCTGGAGGGTGGTTTCACTTTTTTTGCGTTTTTAAGTCCCAAAAACGCCGTTGGCGTATAAACAAAAGGCACATCCGATAAAATATTTTTTCGTTTTCACCCGCGAGCGTCATCGTGTAAACAGGGCCTTAGTGCTATGGTTTCTTAGTGCTATGGTTTCTCAGACGCTTTTATCCAAAGCGACATCCAAATAATACAACAAATTAAATTAACATAAATTAAAATTGTTATGTAAAGTAGAAGTAACCCTCTGTTTTGTTTTGGGGGTTTTTTCTTTAACTTTGTATCAGTGATGTTCACGTGTTACTTTGGTACCTGAAAAGTATAAAATTATGAAATAAAAATGGATCTGTACTGATTTTCAAAATATTCTTGATGTTTTTGTTGTTTATTGATTTAAAAAAAAAAAATGCAGTTGAAGATTATGGCCAAGCAAGTCAGTCAAGTTGAAACCCAAATTTTGACAAATATTTTTGGAAACCTTTAGGTTTCGTTTTAGGCCTAAATGGGTTAACACCACTACACATTCATGACAGTCACTTTATCGCCATCTAAGTCATGTTCTATCTTACTCTCTTTAAAAGGTGCTGTAGGTAGGATTGGGAAGATCCAGGACTTAGCCAAAAAATTTGAACATCGACAACTTCTCAGTCCCTCCCCCCCTTTCCGCTAAAGCCCAAAACAGTCTGCTAAGCCCCTCCCCCCACAAGGGGGAATGAATGCGTGTGCATGAGCAGTGATTGACACACAGTTAGACACCCCCCCTGGCCCTGATTGGAGGATCTGAACAGGGAGCTGTGGATTTTTGCAAATCACACTACAGGCTGTAGGTGGAGCCAGAGGAGCTGGATTATTTTTTAAATGACCTGCTTCATGTACTTCTACTGGAACATAGGGTCAGTTTCAGCAAATATGACAGAAAGTTAGTTTTATAAGTCTAACCTACTGCACCTTAAGTAGTTCAGAGACGAAAACGTCATCATAACAACCCCACCCGCTCTTAACACATAACCATGACAACGGCTTTGTCAACAGCCGGGTGTTTTCCCTGCCCCACCCACACAGAAGGTGGTGGGAGGGAAGAGTGGATGGATGAGAAAACAGAGGGAGGGACAAAAGAGGGCAAGCAAGGTAAAATGATTAACGCTAGCACCACCAGACACTTTAGTGGTACTATAACTGCCAGACCCACGCACAAGAGTCTGTGGCCTTTTATTTGGCTGATGGGCCATTAATGCATCACCCCTCTCCATCTGTATAGCTCTGCGTTATTCCTTATAGCAGCAAGGACACATACAGCCCCCCCCACACACACACACACACACACACACCCCTCTGGGTAAACTATCTAACAGCTTGAACTCACACAAAACTGGTATACTCTTAGCTTTGTAAAATGTGCTATTTTTAAATTGTGCCATCTACTTTTGGAAAAAAGTATTATTTTCATTCTGCCACCCGATACAGTAATAGTTGTTCAGTTCAGTACTCACAAAAGTAGCGGAGATTATTGTGAACACCCGCAAATAAATCGTTTTTCATGAAAAAAAACCAGTTTGGTCCCATCTGATGATGCGTTGAGTTTTATTTTTGCAGGTAAACTAAAATAAATATAATCGCGGTGCAATTTACTGCATTATCACATTTTGTCGAACGACAATAAGTCCCCTCGGCATTTATATTTGTCTCTCCATCTCTCCCGTATGTCGTTCAGTTTAACAGTCTACACACAACCTGCCATCTGATCGTGGACATCCACACCAACCTATACAAATATTACAATTTTTAAGTTAGTGTTTTGTTCAAATGAGCTACATAAATAACATTTCTGATATTATTAAAGTGTATAGCGCACACATCGGACTCCAATGTCGGGACACAACTTTTAGAGTCAGACAGAAAGTGTGAGTATTGTTTTCAATTCTGTTATTTAAACGATGAATACTGTGGGCCTAAATACATTAGTGTGATTATAAGTGAATGAATATTGGCTGCAAATGAGTTTCTATGTTCCATTCATTGTCTCAATGCGCTGTACGGCCATTATGCAAATGGTTCAATTCATCTGCTTCTGGCGGCAAAAGGGGGTGAAAAACAACACTAAAACTCTGTTCATTTGGTTTTCTAAATGTTTTTTCTATCCTAATGACAATATAGGAATGTGCAGAAAAGGTATTTAAAGAAAAGTCAGGGCAGGAGGGGAACAAAGCAGTTTTGAAATATCAACGCCCGATGAGGTTGGCTCTGGCGGTTCTAGTGTTGAATGGAGAGAGGGTGAGTTAAAAACAAACAGGTGAGATGGATGGATGGCTTATCTTTCAGTGCCACAATAACAACAGCATGTTGATATGCTATCTCTTACCAGCAGGACGGACGGACACACACACACACACACACACACACACACACACACACACACACACACACACACACACACACACACACACACACACACACACACACACACACACACACACACACACACACACACACACACACACTTCCATCATGCAGCAATGATGAATACCAGGCAGCCCTGGGAACAAAATTCCACTGACGGGGGAAGGGAGTGTGTCCCGTGTGTCTGAGAGTGAGTGATCAAAACACACTACGCTTGCATTCTCAGTATGTTTTGCACTGGTCATCGTGAAGCCTTGAAAGGTTGGACCCCATCGACACAAACCCAGAGTCAACAGGAGCAGGGCAACACTACTTTTATTTACTACTACTACTACTATATTTTAGTCTGTTCCCCCAGGTGAAAGTTAACAATTGTTGGGACACGTGGTGAAATCCAAATGAAACACTGATGACCGATTAAGAGCTTTTGTTACGCCAAAGACAATCTGCAGTGAAATTCTTGCAAGTGTTGGTTTTTGAACTCATTTGAAATAGTATGCATATTTGTTTATATTAAGGTTACACCATAGAGCTGTGAATCACCAGAAGTTTATTGCACAACTGGAAATGCCCTTTACTTGATTTGTACTGCAGCCATGATTTTATCAAACACAACCCAGACAGCGTGTCTTGTAATGAACCTGGAAGATTGGTGTTCTCGCACAGTGTATAAGGGCCTTAGGACTGTCATCAGTGGAAAAAAATAACAAGGGTTTCGACATTTTGGTATGTCAAGGCATTTTAAAGACCTTTTTAATACCATTTCAAATTAAATTCAATGCCAACTTCACACCCATTCCGACAGAAGTATGAGTAGAAAATGTCAAATCTTTATACATTTTAAACCCTAGAAACTAATTATGTATAAGTAGGCTACTTGAATTAAATAAAACATTTTATTTAAATTATGAGTCATATTTAATACATACGCAACAGCGTAGATTGGTGTTATCGCACAGTGTATAGGGCCCTTAGGACATCAGTGGAAAAAATGAACAAGGGTTTCGACATTTGGTATGACATACCAAATAACATAATGTTAAACTTATTTGTCATTATTTTCATTATAAGCATACATGAATAGTAACAAATATCAGCAACAAGCTTGTCCACCTTTAGGTTTTGCAGTGCTAAAGCTTTCTCTGGATGCCTCAGGTCAGGCAGACAAATATGTCTATCCCACCAGGAGACAGCAATGAAATCACTGAACAATCCTCCGGAAATTCATTCATTAACTACTTTAACCTTTATATTGCTTTCACTAAAAAGGCTGGAATATTGGTCTTTTATTAGTAATGAAACTCACTCCATTCACTTCTCATTTGGTGACCATGCAGTTTCTCTAACATATCTGTGCATTATCAATTAACAATGCTACACCATGGAAAGCCCTCGTTCTTTTTCAATGTTTATTATTATTATTATTACTACTATTATTTATATTATGTTTATCTCTTGGTTCCCAGCGGATTTCCTCTAGGGATTTTTTTCAGCAGCAGGGGGAAAGGGTTAGGGTTTACAGAAAGTTTGCTGATCCGGGACTTCGACTCCCTTCCAGATCAGCAAACGTAGTGTTAGTGTTACACAGGTGAACGTACAGTGTGTATAGTTTGTCAGTGATTAAATACCACAACTCCTCAAGACCCAAGCCAAGTTCCAGTGTGGACCAGCTCCTCTCATATTAGTGACAAGCCGCTCCTCCAAGTTTTGCTTTAGTTGTCTCTCCCTCACTGCGACCGACAACCACTAAGCTTTATGCAAATAATTGCGCAATGAAGTCACCAGTATGCAATTCAGCGTGGAATTCACCCATGGAAAGCCCTGCAATCAAGGTACACACATCATTTCAGGACAACCTGGGCTATCAGGATTTGTATGTGCGGGGATGTCAAATGAAAGACTAAAATGTATAAAAAAAGAAGAAGAAAATACTAAAAAGGACAATGAACCTTTAACCTGTGATTTTTTTTTTTTTTTTTTAACACATCCACGGCTGCCTGAATGACCTGCAGCTCTGTTACAAGGCCCTTCTGCTTGTATTAGGTTTGGGTTAGCTATTAGCTGAGCGAGCTGTCTTTCTCCTGACAACACTTCCCATTATTCTGTCAAAAAGTCAAATATAACATGCTTTAAACATTGCCAGAAGTTTTTCCGTAATCCTGCTGACAAACAAACAAACAAACAAACAAACAAACCAAGCCAAAAACATAACCTCCTTGGCGGAGGTAATAAGTTGAATGCCTTTTGTAAGACGTATATTGATAAAGTTGGCGTTTAAAAATAATTCTCAGTAGTTTTGTAGTTCATTAACCCTTTGCTGGTGAGCCAGAATGTTGATTTAGCTAACTCTGACTTATCCAGGAGGTGCCTGAACTGAATACATGTATTTTCTCCTACTCAGAGACGGGCTCATTAAAATACTATTGCTCTACTGATGTGGAAAGCTAGCAGATCCATGACCTACTTTGAGTAGTGATCCATACATTGTGACTGAAAGCGTTCTTCTGAAGATCATTGTTTCTGGCTGAATGTGCTGTAGATGCGGGAGAAAGGATGAGGCAGGTTTTGGTTTTGACACCCAGTTTAGCTGGAAAAGCCTATATTATTTCTGATGAAGACTTGCAGCCGTTTCTTACTGGATCTCGTCCCTCAGACCAGTGACTAGTTCAATAGGACCTGCTGGATTGCACACTGCTAAGCTACAACCCAACATGACGATCCCTCATACACACAACACCATCTGCTGCCACAGCTTACCCCCTGGTGTGCATGTATAAATGTGTGTGTGTGTGTGTGTGTGTGTGTGTGTGTGTGTGTGTGTGTGTGTGTGTGTGTGTGTGTGTGTCGGAAATTAACACCAGCCAACCATCACATGCAGATGGGCAGAAGGCAAGAAAAAAAGGAAAACGTAACTTTTTTTGTTACAGCAAAGTCAAAGTAAAGACTACAGTTGTAAATTTTTATATTTCATATTAATGCAAGCTTATTGCAGTTAATAACAGATCTTTTGACAACTGCTAAAAAGGCAGACAGACAACCAACAAACATGTCTGATCTGCCAGAAATGTAACTGACAGTCAGACAAATGTCAGACAGCCAGATTGTTGATCGTTCAGTTCAGTCAATCAGATGTCATGACCCCCCTCAAACTGCACGTTAAACGACAATGGTTCTGTCAGAAACCTGGCCTGATTCTGAAATTAGTCATGGACAACGCTGAGTTAATATCAGGCTCAATCTGTACAATGTATGTAGTGTGAAAGCATTCTTTTTGGTGGTTTGGACTACCGAACCAAATACAAGAAGTTCTGGCAGGCTATCGTTGTGTTATAAGACCAGGGAAGCTCCTTTAAGGCATAGCTCAGTGCTTAGTGTGAACGTGAGTGACGGTAATTGTGTTCAGAGCAGACTGCTGTCGGCAATCAGAGCAGAGAATAAATTAGCAGTTTAATTGTTAGGTGGTAGTAAAGAGTAGGTTTCAGTCCGTCTCTGAATAAATGCTGTGGCTTCTCAAAACGCAAGTAACCTTCCTATGTCTTGCTTCTCAACAACGCAACAAAACTTAAAGATTCGAGGTAGCATGGGGAGAGTAGAAGTCAGAAAAACCAGGGAGAGAATAGAGCTCAACAGTCCCGCCCCTCCTCCGAGAGACCTTGGGTTCCGGAAGTAAATTTCCCATTCATTTCTCCCATTGACGTCTGGAAAAATCCGTATATAAAAACAGTTTTAGACCATGCTTTAGGCTAACCAGACGTGATGTGACTCATAAGCATACAACGTATCATTTCGAGTGAAAAAACGAACAGAAAATCCCCAAAAAGTCAAAAGGTACAAGACTGTGTACATATTTTCATTATCGAGCGAACTATGGAACTACTCATCCCATAAACCACCGCGCACCACTGAGGAAGCTAACGTTAGTTTAGCTAACAGCTAATTTGGCTAACCGCCAGCTGAGACAGCATGTAATAACTTTAAAAGAACCTCAAAATAAAACCTAAAAATAACCATTAAAATATATAAACAGCTGTTACGTCAGCTGTAGCCTGCTTTTCCCAGTGTTTAGTTTGAGTTAACGTTATTTTAGACTGAATCAAGCGGTCAGCTAGCGGTTAGCCAAATTAGCTGTTAGCTAAACTAACGTTAGCTTCCCGGTGGAGGCTAACGGCAGAAGCGTGGAACAGATCGTGATTCGTGCAGTGTCGTAAATCCTCGTAAAACAGGATTATCATCTTGCGTATGACGAATCGTGCAGGCAGCACAGATCGGGAACCGACAGCTCCCCCTCCTCACCAGCATGAGTTCCACCAATCAGAGGCATCACTGTGGGATTGTTCAGGATTGTGGGTAATGAAGTACTTATCCAAGACATCGCGAATAAAAGACATTTATCTCAAAACAAGGTTGGTGCCCCATGAACTTGTCATGTCGGCATGCTGGTTTTAAGTCTACCATCGAGGGTTACGACTTATGGCTTATACTCCAATTGTCAATGGAGAAATTGCATTGTATTTTTACATCCGGAACCCGCTGTGGGCGGAACTGTTGAGCTCTACTGGAGAGGACGGGGAAGCCCGTCTACAAACCAATCAAATACAAGTATCGGGAGACGCGGCTCACATACGTGATGACGACAGGACGTAGTTATGCCATGTTTAGTTCTTTGGTGCGCTTGCATAACCGCAGTTTGAAACCACAACTAACCGGATCAAATGTATACAATGTAAGAAAAACATGAACCTTGGTCTGGACTTTTAGGTGTGAAAGGGCCCTTAAAAAGCCAACAAACGCGGTGTGTCATCGGGAGCAGGAGTAGAAGCAGAGCTGCCTCTTATCTTGTGTTCAACAGTGTGCGCATACACACACACACACACACACGGCTGTACCACCCTGTACCAGACAAAGAAAAACAGCCAAAACGAGAGAGAGAGAGAGAGAGAGAGAGGAATACAGACATACGTTTTTATAAATGACGGAGTATAAATACATGAAAATGTAGTAAGTGCCGTCTCAATTAATATAAAAACTGAGTGATCACTTGCTACACTTACTGCAATATGTTATTGTATGGCCATGTAAATATAAGCACTAATGCAAAGGCAAAGCGCAGTATAGCCTATAAAACTACCAAATGTTGCCTGAATGTCAAAAAACTAAATGTTTAATATTCACCTCACTTTGATCTATCTAATTATACCCTTTATTGTTGAATATAATTTGATGCTTACACTTGGTGTAAGAAAAACACAAAAAGCAGTTTCTCTCAGTTTTTGGCATTTTTGCAGATACTCTTTGGCTTTCTATTAAAATGTTTTAATTTATGATGTAAATTCACTAAGTTATTAAAGCCCGTGACAAATATTCATTGTATCTTCAGCCCAATGATTCGGAACCACTCCAGATTTTAACGGGTTGGCCCATTTTACACCCTACCTCCAAGTTTCATGACAATCGGGCCAGTAGTTTTCCCGTAACCCCTGCTGAGGTAACAAACCAACAAACAAACTGATCCCAAAACAATCAAACAACAACAACAACGAAGCATTCAAATATTGATTTGGACGTGCTTACCCTGGCAATGTTCGAACCTTATAGCTTTCGGGTCGGCCCTACCGGTATTGGTTACTGGTTGTTTGAAAGCTCGTGTTTCACCGAGCGCGGGGCTTCTCCACACGAAGAGGAGCGCGGGAGAGACCGGTGAAGTAAAGAGAACGTCGTCCGTAGCCTACCGGTTACAAACAGGCTCGGCCGTGAACAACTCGCTAACTTGAAAAGTGTTCTTTTTGGAGTACGTTATCTTTTGGCTGCTCTTTAGAACTTCAAATTAAACTCAAGTTTTAAATCACCATTTTGAAACCTATGTATTAATGCTGTACTGTGTTTTATTGGTAGAAATGGAGAAATTCATGGGCTATTTCATGTCTGGCTTTAGTGTACAGGGCATTTCAAAACTGGAAAAAAAAGATCGCAATTTAGACCCTCCCATTCAAACAGATCGTGACAGTTTTGGCCATAGCGCCAACCCCTATTATGATGCACTAAATTAGAAAATATGACATAAATGATGATATGATTTCAATAAGCTTTCGTCAATGTCTTAAAAGAACTAAAATGTCTCTAAATCCAGCTTCCTGAACGTGAATATTTTCTGGTTTCTTTTCACCTTTACGACAGTAAACTGAATATCTTTGAGCTGTGGACAAAACAAGACATTTGAGGACATTGTCTTGGCCTTTGGAAAACACTGACCAACATTTTCTTTTCTTTTACCATTTCTGACATTTTATAGACCAAACAACTTATTGACTAATCGTGGAAATAATCAACAGATTAATAGACAATGAAAATAATCGTTAGGCTAGTTGCAGCCCTAGGTAAATGCCTGCTCTAATCTGGCAGTATGACCATCAGTCGGTATATTTAAAATAACAATATTTATATTTCAATATGCCGACTGATGTTAAAAACTGTTAAACTAAGTGTTAATGTTAAACTCATGTACATTTTTTGAATGGTGGAATATCCTCAGAAACAGCATTTCATTTTCACAATTAGTGATACGCTAAAGTAGTAAGATGACTTTAACGACCACCCAACCCATTGTTTCACTGACTGACTGAGGCTGACAGCCTGAAACTGCTAACAAATGCCCAAATACAGCACACTAGAATTAAGCACTGACTAGCCACGGCCAGGGAGGAACCCTTTATCTCAGGCAGAGGACGACACTGGCCAGGTGACCATATCAGTCCCAGTTAGGGCTGTGCAATCAATCAAATTCTGATCGCGATTTCGATTTTGGCTCCTATCGATCATAAAGACAATATAATCAAGAAAAAAGTTTTTTTTTTGCACATTACGTTTTGCAAGTAAACTCTTATTCTGTCTTGTGTTCTGAAGGGGAATTCAAAACGGGAAAGGTATTAAGGGAAATTTCCACTGTTGATTTGTTTCACTGTTTTTTTTTTTTTTCCAAAACTCAATGACTAATTGTGTTAAATAGTCGTGATTTCAATATTGACCAAAATAATTGCAATCATGATTTATTTTTATTTTTTTCATAATCATGCAGCCCTAGCCCCAGTGTAAGTCTAACCCTGATTTGGTGACACATTTTGATTTGGTAGCAGCCTACATTTGGGTCCCAATCAGGTCAGAGGACCAGAGTGAGAATGGGAGTGAGAGAGTGATCGAGAGCATTCCAGAGAACAGAGGACTTCTGTATTTCGCTGGCCTGTGGCCCATTGTGCCTGTCCTCACCTCTCTGCTTCACTAGCTCACAGTGTGTGTACGTGTGTGTCGGTAAAACTCAGCTTTGACCCTATCACCATAGCGATGTGACCTCATACCTGCGGTAGAGACTATCTAAAAGGTCAGTTTGGAGTTTTGGTGCACCATGCTCTTCACTTACTGTTCTATACAACTGTAGACGATGCCACATGCACCTGCAGCTCAGACGCTAGGCAGACCGACTGTAACTGAAAGGTACCTTCAGTTGGCTAGCTCAGTATTCCTACCATGTAACAAAAACCTACTCCTATCCCAGAAAAACCTATTCATCATTTTGTAGCACCCCATACTTCATGAAATATTATTTTTCAAATTGTATAAACTTACATGAAAAATACATGAAAAAGGCTTCTAAGCTGCTGATAAAAGCAAAGTGAACACACACAAACTGGAACTCCTATACTTCAGTATTTTTTTTCATTTCGTTCATTAAGTTAGGCTCAAGTCCAAACTTGTCAGTAACATATCAACTAATACGTATGCCACAATGCAACATAACAAAAACCCAACCCTTTTAGGTTAAACTCCACAGAGATACTGCACTCATTCTGTAACATTCAGAAGCAACATACAAACACTCATAATGGAACCAATACACACGCAAATGCTCAGTCTTTTCCACAGTATGTACTTTGAACCAACATCTATAAATATATAGATCCAAAATGTCTCACTTCCACCAAAAAAAAAAATCCATTGCAACAGCAGCATGCTGGACAGGTTTGACATGTGACAAGCCCAGGTTTCAGTCAACTTCCAATGTCTACAATGCGGAAAGACGAAGACAAAAAATAATTGTATGCCACCACCTGGAATTCAACGCAAGATCAAATATGCGAACCAATCAATCACACATTTCACAGGCCAAGTTTGTGGGAAAACTAATGTTCACAAACCACCTTTAATTTTTAATGTGAGTGGAGTTCAGTGTCTGGTAGTGTTGACAACATTATATAGTAGGGAGAAACTATGTTAGCTAGTTGTCATTAACAAAACTAGAATCCTAACGGTAGCATTGTAACTTTATTAGGACCATACTTTAAAGGACTAACGTTAAACGTAACGTTACTGTAACATTAGCCAACGCTACGTGTTGAAAAATGTAACGTTACAAAACGCAAAATACAGCTTTTTAAACACTGTTCTCTGTTGTAATTGTAGACAGTTACATTATGTCAACGTGTAATTTTACATTGTAAGTTAGCTAGAGTTTCTCTCTGTATTTGACAGGGCGGTGTGACAGCTAGCTAAGGGGAATGACTGTTTTGGGTAGCCAGTTCCACTATCAAAGTAACCCAGAAGTAACGTTAGCTGAGCTAAGGGCTAATTAGCTTCCTTTTCAGTAGAAACAAAGTTTCTTCAGTTGGTACAAACATTTTGCATCAGTTTAGCGACTAGCTATTATAACAAAAACTTACTTTATTTAGCAAGTGTGGATTAATTTTACTTAATGTTATCAGGCTAATGTTAGCAGCTAACTAGCTAGCTTTCTGCTTCCTGCAGCACCTGTTGATAACAAAGCCGCTTCAGTCCAGACAGAAAACACTGGAATACTCACTCTGTTTCTGAGCCGTCCGCGTACTCCTTTAGCTGCTTAATCCAAGAGGGAACTCGTAATTAAGAGTTAATTTTCATCCAACCAGTCGTAGTTCGGGTTCTATTTTTCTAATTTACAGTTTCACTCTGACAGACGTGTTGCTCGTTTATCGGACACGGCAACGCAAACCTCTCTCTTCTCCTCCTCCTCCTCCTCCCAGACTGTCATTTCCAACTCCAGACAGGGGGAGGAGACAACATGCCACCAACTAGATAAAACAATGATGCCGATTGGATACAGCGATGAAAGGAATCTTTTCTAAACCAATCAACCACGTTGCTACATCTGTGGAATGTAGTTAGCACGTGAACACAGTGGAAGTATTAGGCTACTATTGATAAATTAGTATAAAAAGCCAAAAGTAACTACAAACATGAGCAAAACCAATACAAAAGCATCTAAAAATGTATATCTCATTTCATATGCATGACATGTTTGACTTTCGTTGAAGGTAACATTTAGATGTATTACATTTATATTACATTACATCTTGTAAAATATTTAAATGATTATTTTGTTACCCTACAGTTCAGTTCTCAATAGGCCACTGTATATTGAATGTTTAGAAAAGAGGACATATATGCTGACTATACGACAGATGTTACATTATTCAAAGCAAAGTAATATTAACATAAGTAGGGTCATAATGAAGACAAAACTTTTTATCAAAATTTTTTAAAATTGAGTTTAAATCCCAGGGACAACTCCATTTTCATTCATAACAGCCATGCAGCACTTGTCTTTGTAAGACAACAACAACATCTGCATTCCCTGCAAGTACAAAAATGGGATGTCTGTTCTGTATGTTCAAAAATATATAAAAAAAAAAAAAAATGGATCTAAAAAATAAATAAATAAATATGTAAAATAAAATTGATGCACAATTATGAAACAGAAAAAAAATGTGATTTGCAAATATATTCTTTTTACTCATTTAAAAAAAAATGTTTTTAGTTGCTTGTGCTTGAATGATTGAATAATAAATTTAAAAATGTTTCACAATCTTTCTGTTACCTTTCTCGCATAGGGCAGTTGTATACTAGTTCTCTGTAGTATTATAACCTCTTTCGGACCAAGTAGTTACAGGAACGTAGTTATAGGAACAGTCCACTTCTAAACAGACTAACTACTCTCCCCCAAAACTGGTTTTACCATTTGCATTCACACTGGCCAAGTGGCCATAGGAACTGACCTTTTGTTATTATAATCACAGCCATCTAACCACCACTATAGGGGAAAGGGAAAAGGGAAAAGACCCTGCCCTGAAGTAGGAGCTGAAAGTTATAGGAACTGCGGCCAAAGGAACTTAATAATCCCCAAATTGGTCCAGTCGGAACAGGAGAAAAAAAGGGTTCTAGGAACATTATGTTCTAGGAACTGCAAAAATCCCTCTGGTCGGAAAGCGGCTATTGAATACAAAATGTATAAAGATCTGAAATAACTGCCTGACTGTGATGTTCCTGGCTTGGCACAACTTGTATCAGCTTTCCCTCTCATGATTGAAACTATTAAAATGAGTTCAATATTACATTTTTTTTTGGTCATATATCACAGAAAATTAGAACAAAAACAACTTGCCCAAACAGAAATTTACAGAATAATCAGGATTATTTTTATTAATTCATCTTCAGTTTCAATAATATCATTACAGAAAAAAAAACATCCTTTTCATTATATTTATACATTAGTAGTAGAATGCTGTGTCATTGCTTCATTACAAGTGCTGGTCATAGTTTAGTGTGTGCAGTGTGACACTGAGTTCAGTCCAGTGTTACGAATCACTCAGTACAAAGGCAGTTTAACAATAACCTGCTTCTTCTTACTCAAATAAATCTATCTGGGTTTGATTGGTCCTCCTTGGGCAGGTGCCTGGACGTGCTCCGATGCTGCGTTCATGTCATAATGGGTTTATCGTAAACATGAGCTGCCGAAAACATAAATGTGGAAAGTGCTATGATTTTTTAAAATTCCATTTGGACGTGGTCCTTCTACTCAATGAACGACCTCCTTTAAACTGTTGCAAAAAAAAGTCACCCTGTTCTTCCACTTTGTCTTACATGACATGAACCCAACATGAGCCTCTGACGAGTTACTATTAAAGGACAAATCCGGCGCAAAATGAACCTAGGGGTTAATAACACGTGTGTGCCGAGTCGACCGTTCTCTGGGATATGTTTTCATGCTAATCGAATGTGACCAGTTTTAGGCCAAACCGCTAATTAGCTTGTAACGCTAGTCGTCGGGGCACGGGTAAAGTAAAAAAAAAAAATCACTATTTCGATACCACTAACAAGGCTCAAAATAGCACCACACTTCCACGGTAGCATAATGAGGGTCCCTACATGTAAACCTAAGCATTGAGAACTTTGTAAGTGTACAGACAGTTTATTAAAAAGATAGTTTAGAAAGACAGTACTGTTCATGTATACAGGCGGGGGCCATCTTGGGAAAACAGTCACGACCAGTTGATCGAAGAACGCCGTGCTTGAGCTATGTTACTGGTTGCACGGTGTTCATCGTTCGACTGGTCGTGACTGCTTTCCCAAGATGGAGCCCGCCGTTATTAACGGGTACACGTGTTATTAACCCCTAGGTTCATTTTGTGCCGGATTTGTCCTTTAATCCCGCTACTTTTCTTGGCAAGACACGAATGGTGGGCAGATGGTTGAGGTTAGGTACTGACCTCAAATGGTTAAGTGTTAGGATAGCCCACTGATCAGGGGATAGGACCCGAACACTCGGTCATGGACGCCTGTCCAATGCTAGCGTTTGCAGGGCGTGTCTTGGCAAGAAAAGCAGCGGGATTCGTAATTATTATGCGCCACTGATAAATATATGGTGCATTTGAGGTAACTGGGAAGTTTGAAAAGACAGTGTTGGTACCAGGGCCTGGACTTTGAAAACTCTTCTTACACACCAATAATCGCATCAAGAACTGCCAGAAATGTTAACATTTAGTCAGATCAGAAGTCCCGCCCAGGTGCTGCACCCTTGTTTTACGCCTTGAATGAAACCTGCCCAACGAGAAAGACATGCCCCCCCCTTTTATGGGCATGCAAGTGTGGAGAAGGAGGGGAGGGGGGAAAAAAGGAATGAAAAGGAGTAGGGTGGAGGAAGACTGCATCAGCCTATCAGGAGAGGGATCAAAGCTCAGAAGTTGTGACTGGTGCTGCATTACAGTCATGGACGAAAGATAGTAGACATGAGCTCCTGATCTGGAAGTTAACACTTCATATCTCTGGGGGTAACTGAAGCGTAAAGATCAGCAGCAGCAACCGAAGTCTATTAAAAACATCAATTATATGTCCCCTTGGTGTCTTTAAAGTACCGTAAAATTCAAATAAGTACCAGAATTTTGTACCATTATCACAATCTGACCCTAATGCAGCATTAGACCTTCGGCCATGTGGGTTTGTTTGGTACTGATCACACCAATAGGGAGAATCAGAGGAACTAGAGGAGTTAAGGTATGGTGCATTGGTGAATGCTTGGGACTCACAGATTGCATATTATGCATTTAAACGGTCCTTGTTAATTGGTAAACAATTTAAGTTGAGTGTTCAATCAGCAGAATTCAGCAGCCAAACGACCTACTACTTTGTTGATGCTAATAGTGAACTAAGGTTTTATTGTGGGCTAAATATCAAAGGTTTCCTTTATTTCTCAGCGATGCTCAGACTATGTACAGTACATTGAGAGAAAAGCAGTCAAATGACGTAGTTTTTACAGCCTGGAACTGCGTTGATTCTTTTGACTTTTAACAAGCACCTTAACACTGTCATGGTAGAAATACACCAGCTGTGTAGTTTACGAGCACCTGAACGCGACATCCTGCTTTCAAGTGATGTCGGGTTGGGAGTTTTCTCTGAGTTGGGAAAACAGTATGTCACAACTCATACAAGCAGCTCTCGTTCATGTCCGTGTGGTTTCGGAAAAAAAAAAGATGGGAGGCGGCTGATTGGCTGCCAGCCTTTGAGACAAGTCGTCAATTAGGTATAGTAATTCATCTTTGGCTACTTAAAGGAGCAGTGTGTATGATTTAGTATCTAGCAGTGAGGTTGCAGATAGCAACCACTGATCCCTCCCCATTCCAAGTGTGTGGTAGAAGCTACGGTGGCTGTCGGGTAACGTAAAAACACAAAAGGCCCTCTTGAGAGCCAGCATTTGGTTTGTCCGTTCTGAGCTACTGTAGAAACATGGCGGTGCAACTTGGCGGGCTCTGTGGAAGAGGAACTATGTAGATACGAAGGGCTCATTCTTTAGCTAACGAAAACACAACGATTGGTAGTTTAGTAATTATAAACTAATGAAAAACATAATTATGAATATTATATTCCATTTTAGCTAATAGATCCCCCTAAATCTTACACACTGGTCCTTTAAAGGATCTGATCATATTCTACATTTTTCTGTCAACAAATCACATGAAAAGACCGAAACCAACAAGGAATTCATCCTACGTATCATGTGTGTATCAAAGCCTAATAAAGCACAACTTATTCCTCTGTGCCATAGAGCTACAATTTTGTCCAAAAACTATTAAAAACAAATGATCCACACTGTTGCATTGTATAACATGTTCCTTCATTACCATGAACACACACACACACACTTTAGTTTTTTTTGTCTCAATCCCACATACACCGTCTGCTCCAAATACAGAGGAGCAGCATACATATAATAATCCGTGGCTTAAAATAGTCCCCAACAAATGCAATGCAATGTTTGCTAAAAAACAACTACAGTTCCCAGCTGCATTAGGAAATTACTGAGATTTGTCTTTGATAAATTGGAGCTAATCTGACCTGCTTTAAAGGAATTGTTTGACGTTTTGGTAAATACGCTTACCAAAGTTAGATGAAACGATTCATTAATATGAAGCTATCTCTACCACTCATGTTTGTATACTGAATATGAAGCTAAAGCCTGCATAAAGACGAAGCTTGCCTGGCTTTAAATATACTTTAATGTCTAAATATAGTTTGTTTAATTTGTTCAAAATATCTAAGCATACAAATGACAATTACTGTTAGTGTGTTGTTGGTATCGGCCATTTTATGGGATTTCTTGATAATAAGAAAAACAATGTCACCACGATATCCTCTACTAGTTGTAAAAATGCAAATACATTTATCAGTTTCAAATTTCGCGTTGTAGTTTCACGATGTAAACTATAAACTGAGTGCAGGGTTAATAAGGTCATACTGATACTGTCTCCATGGCCCACCTGTGATACAAGAATCAGATCATAGAAGACATTATGTATTTTATGATGACAATTGTGTTTATATCTGAAGTCAGACCACAGAAATCATTCCAGTGTGGTGAAATGAGTCCTGCCTCACCCTGCCTTGAAGCCTAACCACTGAACCACCTAAAAGAGTTGCATGGCTTTTATTGAGAGTCGTGATGAGTTTTAGTGTTATCAGTATGGATTAAAAATATTATAGCTGGAAAACAAAACTGAACAAGTATCCTTGTATGTTTTCATTTTTTTTTTTTCATAACTATATATATATATATATATATATATATATATATATATATATATATATATATATATATACTGTACTGGCACAAACTATATCAGCAGCTTTAATCAAAAGGTGTCTTTATAAGCATATAGTTCATATTTCTGTCAATACTGATGTTAAGGTCAGTGTGTTCAAGGGGGAGATGTAGTGATACTGCAGGGAAGGGTTATCAAGGAGTTTCTATATCTGGGTAGAGGATGCTAGAGCAGAAAAGAAGAAGAGAGAAAGAAGAGGGAGAAAAACGGAAAATAAAAAAGGTCAGGAGGATTGGAGGAAGGTCTCTATATCTACCAGGGAAGAATCTCAAACGCACAAAGCAAATGAACAGGAGAGAAGAGGGCATGAGTACTACTAAGATGATAATATTCAATCAGAACCATGGTAATAATAATAATAAATAGAATATTAATAATCATTATCATCAGGATAATAATAATATTATTACAGAATAAATCTCATATTTTATATTTTTTTTCACATTTTTTCTCCATTGAAATACAGTGATCTCCTCAGAGCAGACCAATGAGGTTTCAGCCTCCGCTGGCTCCGATTGGCTGTTGCATATGACATCACAGCTAATGGCGACCAGGTGGACATGCATCGCTTCCTGCCCCCGCCCGTTTCCTGTCCAGACAGGAAGTCCTGGCACTGCCACGGTAATCGGTAGCGAGTGACATTGAAGTCTGGGGAGAAAGTATTTTGGTGTTACGGTTGGATGTGTCCTCCTCTCCTCCCCTCTCCTACCTCCCCCCCCTCTCTCTTACAGGTGACTTGAATTAAATGATGAGAATATAACGTGCCTGCATCATAGGCGTCCGATGACCATGACGTCCACGACCTCTCCCTTATGCAGTTCCACGTACTGCTCTGTTTTGGGAGGTAACATCAGCAGACCGTTAGCGCTACGCATTGACATTAGCCTGCTGGATACCTGGTTGCCTGGAGAGAGAGAAAGAGAGAGAGAGAGAGAGAGAGAGAGAGAGAGAGAGAGAGAGAGAGAGAGGGGGGGGAGAGAGAGAAAGAGAGGGAGAGAGAGAGAGAGAGAGAGAGAGAGAGAGAGAGAGAGGGAGAGAGAGAGAAAAAGAGAGGGAGAGAGAGAAAGAGAGGGAGAGAGAGAGAAAGAGAGGGAGAGAGAGAGAGGGGGGGAGAGAGAGAGAAAGAGAGAGAGAGAAAGAGAGGGAAAGAGAGAGAGGGAGAGAGAGAGAAAGAGAGGGAGAGAGAAAGAGAGAGAGAGAAAGCGAGAGAGAGAGAGAAAGAGAGAGAGAGAGAGAGAGAGAGAGAGACAGAGAGAGAGAGAGAGAGAGAGAGAGACAGAGAGAGAGAGAGAGAGAGAGAGAGAGAGAGAGAGAGAGAGAGAGAGAGCGAGAGACAGTGTTTATGTAAAGCTGCAAAAATCGATTAGTTGTCAACTATTAAATTAATCGTCAACTATTTTGATAATCCATTAATCGGTTTGAGTCATTTCTTTTTTATGATTCCAGCTTCTTAACCCTCCTGTTGTCCTCGGGTCAAGTCTGACCACTTTTCAAAGTTTTCTATATCAGAAATGTGGGTTTCTTTCAACAAAATTGCATGAAAAAAATAACATGGATGGTTCAACGCAGCGCTCTTCGCAATTAAAATGTTTAAAAAAAACGTCAAAGAATGTTGACTAAAATGACATAATGTGACAAAAGAGCCAAAAACACTGAAAAAAGCGACTAAATGCAATGAAAGCCTAGAAAACAGCAGAATAAAGCTTTGAAAACAAGGCACTAACAATGTTTTAAAAAGCGATAAAAACGTAAAAAAAACCAAAAAAAAAAACTGTCAAAAATGTTGAAAAAAGAATCGAAAAATGTGTCGAAAAAATTTGAAAAAAGTGTTGATTTTCAGTTTTGACCTGTGAGGGCAACACAAGGTTTAAATGTGAATATTTTCTAGTTGCAGCCCTATGTATGTTTGAGCTTGTGTGTTTGTGCAATTTTCTACCCTATTATACAAATACACATACTGTAATTCCTCAAATAAAAACCGGTAGTCAATTAAAAGCTGGGCCTCTGATAGTGGCAGGGGGAAAAGTTTGTTTGGATAATCTCCACACTAAAGTGCCTTTCATATAATATTAAGTAAAAATAAAATTCAAGTTCATCGTAATGTATAGTTCTACCAATTTAATTTAACAATATATTCATGCTTTTTTCCACACTTTGTTTTTCTGGATTACGGTACTCATGTAAAGTATTATTTTTATTAGTATTTTAGTCAATATATCATTTTTTGTTTTATGTAGTGCATGCACGTTTAATTTCAGAATCAGAAAGGGTTTTATTGCCAAGTACGTTTTTTAACACATACAAGAAATTTGTTTTGGTGTTGTTGGTGCACGTCACACATTCTTTAGATGGAATATTAAACAATATAAGTATAGGTACAAACAATATAAGTATATTTACACAGTATGTATTATGTTAAAATAAAGACTAAATAAAAGATATAAATAAAAAATAAAGAGCAAAGAGCATTACAGCAGACTGTTAACAGTTACTTTTCCCCCTCCTATTAATCATAGCAACAACTAACAGTTTGGTTGGTCCACCAATAATTAAGGTCCTGTCAAAACAGAGACCTTTTTCAAAACACCACCTATTTTGAAGGTGGGTGTTTGAGTATTTATACGTTGCACTTATCTCTGCAGTATGCATTTCATGACACAATTAATTGTTTAATGTTTTGATCGCTCAGTCAGACACATGGGACACACTCCTGTTTGAGGGTTACGACTTGATTGTAGGATTAGGGTTAGAATTAGGTTATGGTGAGGGTAAGGGTTAAGGTTAGGCATTTAGTTGTGATGGTTAAGGTTAGGGTAAGGGGCTAGGGAATGCATTATGTCAGTGACGGGTCCCCACAAAGATAGTACCACAAACCTGTGTGTGTGTCCTGTGCTTACCTGTGCTCTGTGCCCAGGGCAGTGGCTCCTGGTGATGCCAGGTGAGAATACAGCGGTGGTACTCTGGCCTGGGATCCAGCTTCACGTCACAGGAAAGCTGAAAAACACACACAAAATGTGACATATTAAATATAGGGTTTATATTGTCCAAAAAACCACACATTTAAGGGCTTAATTGAGTAAAAACATTGTTGTCTAGGTATATTGCTTCACACTTACAGGGATTTTCAAGCACATACAATCATTCTTTCTCACCGAGAGTTAGCTGAGAAGATCAATACCATTCTTGTGTCTGTACACTAAATATGAAGCAGTTTCAACAAATTAGACATATAAACGTGTTAATCGATGAGCTTTAGAGGTTCTGGTAGGAGGATGTTGTTACCTTTTGGACAGAGCCAGGCTAGCTGTTGGGGTGGCTGTATCGGTTTCCAGTCTCAATTATAAGCTAAGCTAACCCACTGCTAACCCATATTTACAGTACAAACATTAGAGAAGTGTTGATCATCTGATGTAACTCTCAACAAGAAAGCAAATAAGCGCATCTCCCAAAAAGGTCTAAATACTGCAGTTATTACATATTACAAAATGTTACAAATTAGCAGCCCAAGATACAGTATCTAATACTATAACTACTAAAATATGTCAGTAAGTGTTTCATATTGTAATATCTCTTTGTAGGTTATTGTTAAGGGCTCTGGTTGGCTGATGTGTTCTGAGATGCATTTTTTCAAACTGTGGATTCTTCATTGGGGACAAAACGTTTTCAGTTTCTTAATTTAACATAATAAGGTGAAACATGATTGATTCCCCATAGGGACGTTCACCTTTATCTTGGCCTCTCAACAGTGTTGGAGTTCGTAGGAATTCAGTGTCTTGCTCAAAGATACGTCAGCAAGATAGGGGTTGATAGCTTGGGTTGGGGATGTTCTGTGTGTGTGTGTGTGTGTGTGTGTGTGTGTGTGTGTGTGTGTGTGTGTGTGTGTGCGTGTGTGTGTGTGATAAGCTTGATTTATGGAGTTCTGCGGAGGCTCCACGCAGAGCTTCCGCCGTAGCCAAGTAAGTGGCCTGAAGTGTATACTTGTGCGTTGGTGTGTGCGTCGATCTCTTAGCAGGGCCGACATGTGTGTGTGTGTGTGTGTGTGTGTGTGTATGTGTATGTGTGTGTATGTGTTAAGGATGTGGGGAGTGTGTGGTAGACGGAGCAATTCTAGTGATAGTGGGAGAAACTAAGTGTCTCCCCTGTGCTTTCTGACCACGGTGGGGAATCTGTTGCAGGAAAAGTTAACCCTCTCCTTGATTTCATGTTGTTCATGGAGAAGGAGAACCAGGGCATGAGTCGGGGGAAATGCAATGCTACCAAGCCACGGCTGAGCGACGTGCGTCGCAGCGATGTGTAGTTACATTTTTCCAGAGGTGCACGTCAGGCTACGCCGCAGGGTGGTAGTGCTTGTTACGTAGCTACGGCATAGATTTTATGCGGAAGCATAAATCACGCATTAGGGGTTTCACAAAATAGTCGACTATTCGAATATTCGACAATCAAAACTACTAATCCATGCGGCACATTATTGCCGAATATTCTTTCATCTGTGGTGCGAGATATGCAGCAGCGGGTGGTGTGGGTAAACAAGTCATAGTTGTTTGTGTGACCTAAGACACTGCAGCGCGAGGCGGTAAAGCAGCGGACATGGAGCAGACTTTTTCTTGAATGCTAACCAGGAGTGCAAAATGAGGATAGTAAATGGAGGACTGTAGCGACAGCGAGTAACGTTGGATATTGGAGAGATGTTGAATATTTTCTATTTTTGCACTTTCATTATGGCGTTTTATTGTGGTGAGTAAGCTATGTTTCAAATTTCAGTCTGCACTGTTTATAGCCTACTTTCTGTTTACACCTGCCATCTGTGGAAGCTGTGTTAATAATCTGTGTCCTTATGACAGCTCATTCCGCTGTCTGTCAGCCAATATTGATGTTTTTCAATAAACAAATAATCATAAACCGTGGACATTCATGTTTATTGGTGAGATTGCATATATCCTGTGATTATGCGACTATTCGTAGACCTTTGGAGAGAAGTTGACGACTACTAAGCTACACTATTCATTAATGCCCGCCCTAGTGTGTGTGTGTGTGTGTGTGTGTGTGTGTGTGTGTGTGTGTGTGTTACCCTAGCTTTAATAATTGTAGGTCTAGGGTCCAGAATGCCTTGCATCTTCCTCAGAGCAGGAATCACAAACAGGTTACATGTCACCACTGCAGACACTGGGTTACCTGGAAAACAAAACAGGGTTACTAAGGTTAACCCGCAAACAACTATCTACAAAGTTCAGCATCAGTAGATCATTGATATTAGTGCATACACAGCGCAGTGTCTCCTGTATGTGTACACTAATGTCTAGTCTGTCCTGCACTGTCCCCGTTTGCATTAAACATGTTATTCCTGTACATGTCTGTGTGTGTGTGTTAGCTGCTGATATCTCTTTACACTAGTGTAACCCAGATACATCCCTGTGCATGTATTTTACTCAAGGGTGTAGGTTTGCAAATGGACGGTAGGGACTTGTCCCTTTCCATATTTTAGGAGGACAGAATTGTCCCTACCAATATTTGAGCGAGCTCATTCGCATCATCTTTGGAGTGAAGTCATATTAGATCATTCTGATGTGTCCTCCCAGAGGCTACTTCTCCAAGATGACCTAACATGCTAGCATTTGATTGGCCGAAAGGGAGGGGGCAATCTAAAGGTTCACATCACATGCAAATATCGTACTTACTGCCAGACATGGAGGAGGCGAGAGCTGCTTAGTGTGCCCCAGTTATTTAGAATTGTAAAAGGTTGGGATTGCTTTGTAGCATCTTTCCTCTGCCCGGCAGCTCTGTGTGGCTGTCTCTGCGTCCCCCTCCCTTATAGCCCCCTTTGTGTTTGGGACTGCCTCCCTACTTCAGAATGCTTCCCACTAAAAAGCCTGGTCAAGAGGCTGTGAACTGCACTTTATCGGAGATGGTGAAGTTAACATTTGTGTGGACAATAAGCCACACAATGGTGAGATTTATGCCTGATCAGAACTGTTTTCAGTTAGTTTCGGTTTCCACCTCCAATACAGAGCACACAACCACTTCTCTAAATTTTGTCTCATCCAGAGACCAGAGTCCCAAACATGGCTCTGTCTCTCTCAGGCGGTCTGAATATCAGCCGAGCAACAACTTAATGCACATCAGACTACAGGGCAGGTAGATTTCCTCTTGAAATTGTTACTTTATTCTCATTCATTTACGACTCTATCCTTGTAATATTAACAACAAATAACATTGTTTTTCTAAATATAACAACTATTTATTCTCCAAATCTCAGAGAACACAGACAGGATAAGTTATATGGGGAATGGGCAAAAAGTTTTGAACATGAGCTATTAAAGTCCATCCATTCATTATAAATGAATTCATCATTGACGTGAACAGGTGAAACATGCACATTTAAAGAGATTACTTCCCCAAACAAAAGACGCCAAAGAGGACAGAAGTGTAAATCATGCCTACATGTGTGTTAAGATAACATTAAAAAGTTGATCTACAGGAGAATAAATATTTGAAAGCAATACAGAATGCCTGAGAGCCTTAAGCCGCCTACACATGATAGGCGGCAAAGCCGCTTTGCGTTGGCCGTTCCATTGATTTCCTACGAGGAGAGCGCTGCGCTGCCCCTGGCATCGCGCACTGCTCAGATTTTCCGCTTTGCGCTGCGCCCAAAGTTCAAATTATTTCAATTTTGACCTAGTTGCCGGTGACCTTTCGAAAGCGCAACCAATGAGATAACAGCTGTCGTTACCTAGCAACGATAAATAGCTTCCTTGCACACCCTCGATGATGAATACCTGCCCTGCGCTTTGCTCTCTGCGCCCTACCTAGCGGTGCGCAGAGAGCGCTTATCATGTGTAGGCGGCTTTACTGCTCTATATGGTGTTTGGTGTTTTAAGCCCCCAACGTCGTCTTCCAGGCAGCGCTGCCTGGAAGGCACTAGGATTAGGCAATGGTTAGGTGCCTTGAAGTCGACGTTGGGGGCTTAAAACACCATTGAGCACTTTATATCCCATTATGTTTTTATATTTTATTTTTCACCTGTGTTTTCCTTTACATAAATACAGACATTTCCACCATATATTGGTGCAGAAAAATTCACCAGAATGCAGGTAAGTGTTTGACATTTAAAATTCTGGGGGAGGACACCAGACCCCCAGCTTAATACATGTCCCCAGCAATGTTGAAACGAAACCTACACCCATGGCTGTACTATCTATAAATGTGTTTTGCTGTTATAGTCATAACCAACACGCCCAACACAACCACATTAAGCCACCTTCATATGATCAGAGGTAAAACCGTGAGGTGTTGAGTGCAGAGCATATTGCAGGCAGAGAGGCAAAGCGCAGCGCGGGCATACGTCATCATTGCTTCTGGCTTTGGTTGCGCCTTGAAAGGTCAGTGGCAACAACGTCAAAGTTGAAAAGGTCTTCCAAGCAGGATGGAAGGGGATCTGTGCAGTCAGAGGTCATTTGTGGGTGAAGGCGGATTTATGCTTCTGCGGGGGCTTTACTCAGAGCTTTCGCCGTAGCCTACGTCTGAGGTTTATACTTGTGCGTTGGTGTCTGCGTCGTTCTAGAGAATCTTTTTAAGAGAATAGCAGGGCTGGCATGGGTGTGTGCGTGAGGGGGAGGGGGTGGTAGAGCGAGTGAGTGCGTGAAGGGGATTAGCTCCGGAGCGAGTAGCGACTCTAGAGGCATAGTGAGAGAAACAAAGTGTCTCCCCTGTTCTTTCTGACCACGGTGGGAAAGCTGTAGCAGGAAAAGTTAACCCTTTCCTTGATTTCATGTTGTTTATGGAGAAGGAGAACCAGGAAATAAGTAGGATGAAATGCAACGCTAAATACATTTTTCGAGAGGTGTACGTCGTACTACGGCGTGGGGTCCGTATCTCCACGTACCTACTTACGTACCCACCGTGTCGATTTAACGCAGGAGCATAAATTAGCCTTATTGTGTTTTTTTTTTTTTTTAGGACCTACTTCCTCTAGGTGCAGGGGTTAGTGGTTGTCTGGCCTCGGTCTCACTCGGGGCTACGACCTCCAGCAGGGAGGGCCCAGTCTCTCTGAAGTTGAAGTTTCCTTTAATAACAATAGCAGTACATACACAGTGCTGGACTGGAGCAAAGACCAACACACTCCAAATCACAAGGGCCCAGATCAAGGCCAAAGGACACACTATACTGTAGGATTCCTTTACATTGCCATGGTGACATACTGACATCTAGCACTGAAAACAACAGTGGAACTGCAACACAGCAGTAAAGGACTGCTGTGCCTTAGTCAAAGAGAGACTGGGGGTTCTATAGTAGCTTTTTAAGCCAAAACTTTATGCAGATCTTCAAAATCTTGTTGTTGGCAGCTTTTCAAAAGGACAGTTCTGCCCATTTGTAACCCTTGTAATCTTGTTAATGTTTCCCACTGTATCAGTTAGTTGTATCTTACAAAGACAATCTTAGTTGCTTCACTATAGAGCAGAGGTTTTTACAGTTTGAGGGGCAGAGGTAGAGACTGTGTTTGGAGAAAGGGACAGCTGCATGCAGGTGTTCTGAAAACAACAGAAATGTAGTTCTTGTAGTTTGGCCCACCGATTTGCTCTGCTTACCAACATGGCCAAAAGTTGTAGCTGCAGCAGTTAAAGTTACTTGGAGTAACACAATAAAGAGATTTTTGATACCAAAGGAATTGCAGCCTAAAACTACGGGACCTTAACTAAAATGTATGGAAATATGAATGAAATATAATGAACTTTACCTGAAGCTCAGGTTTACCTGGACTGACTCGCCACAGCCTTGTCAGTGTGGCTGCTGTAGAACGAAGTTAGCGCTCCCCCTTGTCAATTTCTCCAATATAAGGGCATACGTCAGCGTAACGGCAGCAAGCCTTCAACCAGCTAAACTAGCTTACAGGGCTCGAAAAACTATTGTATGGGCGCCCCCAGCCCTCCCTTCTTCTCCCGACCAGTAAAACATTTATCAGATTTGTCATTTGGGATGGTTGTAGGACGGTGAGTAAGTGTAACTGTGAAGCCTTTTAGGGGCCGTCCACATGACAAGGAGTATTTTGAAAACGTTTTTCCTTTGCATTTTCAAATCTATGCTGCAAGTTAAAGCCTGCAACTGGACACATACTAATCAGAGACAATGCAGACAATACATGTTCATTTAAGTTCAGCAATTGTGTTTCTCATTTGTTATTACTTATTACTGTTATATTCTATCAGATGCATAAAAGCAACAACAACAACAACATGATATCAGCAATATACATCGGCTGCCCTGCTCTTTAAATATCGGCATTGGTCATTGAAAAAAGCCCTGCTGGAGAGTTTGGGTGAGTTTTACTCAAAACACTGCATGGAGCTCCATCAGAGAGTAATAAGCAACAGCCATTGGAGACATGTCGTCAAAACCAAATGTTTACTATGCAAGCCCACATAAAAGTAGCATCTCGAGTCAGGTTACACCACTGTGATATATTCCAGGGTCAAGGTGCATCAACATTCCAGATAAGCAGCCATTTGATCACATCTGAGCCATGGAGAGGCGCTTCCAGGCTACCGTGTGACTTCTTCTGTGTGCATACTGTAGCACATGCAGTGTGTTCTATGGATATCAAATGCCACTACACAACGGAGAGCTAGACTGACTCCTTTTGTCATAATATGTTGAAAAAGATGTACATTACAGGTTTTTTGAGCCGTATGCTATCAAAAATAAACCAACTGACACAATTAGATCTGAATTTATTTGTTTGCTGGTAATTGATCAAGAGATACAGGGTCCAGGGCAAAAATGGGAAGAACTGTCTTAAAAAGGCAGAGTGAGGCAGGTTTTACACATAGTCCAGGCCTTAGACTGCTTGAATAAAATAAGAGCAACCTTCTTCTTATTGGATGTGAAAGTTACTGACAGACCAATACCTGATTTTACCTTTACCCCAGTATATCAGCAATATAGCAATTCTAACAGTTCCATAAGCAAACCATACAAACCAAGGATGAGGACAGCTAGAGTACAGACACACAAGACAGGGGCTGATGCTACATGTGGGTCCAGGGCTGGAGGGAAACAAGAGGAATGGCCAATGTTGCCCTAACTGGCGACAGTATGCTGAGGTAGGAGCCAATCATTATAAACCAATGGGTAAGTTTAGGCACCCATTTACAGACTGGCTCAAGCAAGTGAGATTGTCAGAATACACACCCTGGAGCTTTATTACTCTGCTGACTTGATCACATCCGTATCAATATTTGCGAAAACGCCTTTGCGATACTGTCACTCTGGCAATAAAAAAATCAAACCTGCATCTGTCACCATCATGGGCGGGCCTGCTACCTGAACCAAATAACCAAATATAGGAAGTGAACCAAAAAAAAAGTGCATTTACTAGCCTGCGATTTCAACCTTGCACTCAATTTACAGACTTATATATGATTTAAGGGATGATAACTTTCAAATCCATAACCTACTAATATGACCACATCGCCGGTCGTCTGTGTGACAACGCATCATCTCTCTCTCTCTCTCTCATCAGGGCTGCCCTCTCCTTCACTCGCTGTCTGTTATCTGCTCATATTGTTTGCCTTATTTTAAAATATTAAAAAACACTAAAGTATGAAGTATGACAAAATATTTTTCTGTTTGCGAGCACACAGCCATACAGTACGCCAACACTCATGCAGCTAAAAATGAGAATAAAAGGACAACAAAATGGCTGCCAAACCGAATGCAGTTTCACTAAAGCAGCGGCCGAAATGGATTTCCTCAGGAGGGTGGCAGGCACGTCCAGCTGGGAGGAGGCCTCGGGGAAGACCCAGGACTAGGTGGAGGGATTATATCTCCAACCTGGCCTGGGAAGGCCTCGGGATCCCCCAGTCGGAGCTGGTTAATGTGGCTCGGGAAAGGGAAGTTTGGGGTCCCCTGCTGGAGCTGCTGCCTCCGCGACCCGATACCGGATAAGCGGACGAAGATGGATGGATGGAAAAACACTAAAGCAAAACCAGAAAACCCTATACGTTATAAATTTGGTGTTGCTCCATTATTTCTGAGACCAGGGAACTCAGATATTCTGTCCAATAAACAAGCACCCGTTTCGAGCAGATGACATTTGTTTACAATATTAGCTGTGTCTGACAAAGTGCAGTCCGAACGCAAACCAAATACAAAAAAAGGAACTATGTTGCAACTTCACCCCCGAATCGCACCGGGTCTACGGAACGATACTTGAGAAAGCGCCCTTAGTGGGCGTTGAGCCAAAATAACACAAAATAGATTATTAGGGCAAAGCAAAGGGGTATCAGAGATGGTCCAGGGGGTTTTGAGCAAGGAGAGGACACACTTACAGACACCCAAACAACACACACCCAGTTACTTCGGACATAAATATATTACCTGGCAGAGCAAAGATGAGTTTCCGTATTCCATCAATGTCAACTGTGGCAAATGTAGTAGGAAGACTGCGGAACAGAAACCCACAGGTGATTACTTTTCCTCCAGGTGTCAGAACAGTATCAAAGGCAGTGGTAGCATCAGCAATAGTAGTAGCAGTAGTAATACTTAGGGTTGGGTTTAAAAAAAAAAAAGATTTTCATTAAGATTGATGATCCGATATTGATTAAAAATAATCCAGAATCGATCTCTGTCTTTATCACATGATACTAGAATACCTAAGGAATCCATTGGTACCCTTCCCCATCTCACCCTGGCTTCATAAAGACTCGTCCAAAGTGGATCTGAGCATGAAGGTCAATATCCAGCACCTGCTTTAGGTAGTCCTGATAAAACACACAAACACACACAGATGGAGAACAACAATACTGTAAAATAAAAGAAAAGCGGAATCAGCTGTGAGACAGTAGTGCTTTCATACAGTATGTTGTTAGAGCAGAAAAACAAACCTGGAGGATAAACAGCAGGCAAACAGATATACTGTGAAAAGGGTTGATGAGAATTTGGCTGCTTCCTTATTAAAGATCAGAATATCTACTCAACGTGTCAGTGAATTATTTAGTAAGTTAGAAGAGATGGGTCACAGGTGAGAGGTTACCTTCTCTCCCATGGACACACCGCCCGAAGTGATGATGACGTCGGCACGACTGATTCCCTCGTGGAGCGCTGACAGCAAGTCATCAGGGCTGCAAACACGCATGATACATTAAACTCAGTTCACTACTAAATGGGGAGTGCTACTCAGCCTACGAAAACATCTGTATAATAATATCTTCTGTGGCTGTGAGGGGTATTTGGAAAGTCTGAGAAAATAACCCTGTTGATGTCACGGTGATGTCATCAGGGTTATGTTGATTTGATTATGTTTGATTATTAATGGAAAGCTTGTGTTACAAACTGGAGATGTGGAATTTAAAAGAGGTGGGTGTTTACCAAGCAAGGAGGTCGTGACAAAAAAAAAGACACAACCAAGTGGCATTATGGGAAGCGAAGGATCCAGTTTTACTTGGGACTTTCAAAATCTATCTATATAGACGTACATAGCAAAAGAGAGCGTGTAAAATCAGTGGGGAATTCATTTTGAGCATCACAAGCCCTGCAAAATGACTCGTTTCACTTTCAGAATTTGATCCATTCGATCCGATAACATTTGGAAAGTCTAGACGAGCGGCACGATTAAATAAATTAATCCCCCTTCAACTTAGCCGAGGGGCTAAATGGGAAGTAGCCGGCTCGGCCGGCGGAGGTCTCTAGTGAGCCTGCTCTATGGGCCCCATAGTGCAGAAGCAGCGCTGATCATCAAGATAATCTTATACAGGGCAGTTTTTTTTGGCTTCGTGCGCCATGGAGCAACTCTCATAGGAATGAACGGGGCTCCGCCTCAAACGCTGTATCCAGGTTTTATTATACATCCATGGTTTAGCTGAACGGTGGTCTGCGGAGATGCCGGATCTCTGCAGACCTTTACTGCTCTGCTCCGTAGGAAGCTTATTTTAGAAGTTATTTGTATAAACCAAGTGCCCCTACTTGTCTCCAACGATGCCCAGGTTGATGGTGGGATATCCATGTTCTTGGATGGTGGACAGCAGGGTGGAGCGGTTGGAGTCACGTATTTTCCCTGGGTGGAGGTCATCCTCTGGATTCAACAGCTACTCACACACAAACGTAAAAGGAATTCAACTGATATCTACATGCAGTAGGAAACCCAGAACTCTGAATACAAAGATCATAGGAAAAGTCTGTGTATTTTCATCCGTTTATGTGTATGTACCTCGTTTCCAGTGGACATGACAGCCACCACAGGGAACTTGTGCACGCTGACCTCAGTCACTCCCACTGTAGCCAGCAGGCCGATCTCTGACGGGCCCATATGTGTTCCTTTAGCCAACACACACTCCCCTCGCCTGATGTCATGGCCTATTGGCCTATGCAGACACGCAATGTTACAATCATAATTAGCTGGAGGCTTTGATACAGCTTTCATATGAATTAGCCTCCACTTGGTTCCTTTAGCATATAGTGGTTTGTTTTTACCTGATGTCCTGTCCGGGCCGGGCCTGGACCATGATCCTCACCTCCAGCTCCTCTGTGCCCTGAAACAAACCAGACTGTCACTATCATCATACCTGCAAACAAACGCATAGTATAAAACTAGACAGTATTCAAGGTACTTACATCCTCAGACTCCCTCAGAAGTTCTGTATCTTCTATCTGGACCACAGCGTCGGCTCCACAAGGAATCGGAGCCCCGGTCGTCACCCTCATCACCTGACCTGGCATCACTGTATGAGTGGGCTACACACACACACACACACACACACACACACACACACACACACACACACACACACACACACACACACACACACACACACACACACACCCCTTATTGAGTCTGATTAAATCCCTGTTTCGAAAGATCGAATGATAATCATGCAGATACACCCAATTGGACACAAAGGCTGTGCGTTCAAGACATTCCACTTGACGCTGGTCATTGGACTTGTACCATTAAAATAGCACCCATAGTCCTACTCGTAGCAGTAGCAGTAGTAGACATTTTTAATAGTACTTCTAGTGCTGGGTATCGCCAATGATTTCCCGAATCGATTCAATTCCGATTCACAAGGTCCCGATTCGATTACAATACCAACTTTGCTTGGATATAAAAGAGATTCTCTGAGAACTTATGTTGTAAATTGTACAAAAAAGAAGCAACCCTCAAATATTGTTTATAATGCACCAGGTTGCACACATGCGCAGTAGCTAGGTAAGGACTACTAGCCAGTCAGAAGCAGAGTATGAGGTCGTGCCATGCTAGCAGCTAGGTGAGCATTATAACGTGTAACAAA
Organism: Sander vitreus; assembly: GCF_031162955.1. Taxonomy (NCBI): domain Eukaryota; kingdom Metazoa; phylum Chordata; class Actinopteri; order Perciformes; family Percidae; genus Sander; species Sander vitreus. Next base: position 24,826,667 of record NC_135874.1, on the reverse strand, counting down.
GTGACGCACGTTTGTCACGGAAGTAAAGGCTGGACTACAATAGAGCTGTTTGGAGCAGTTTGTGAACAGTGTTTTCTGTTGGAGATGTTAAGTCCCTTTGGGGTGGACTTTGGGCTTTTTTACTTTGTAAACCTATAACATGCACAAAAAAAATAAATATATATATATATATATATATATATATATATATATATATATATATATATATATATATATATATATATATAACACAATAAAGGAAAGGGACAAAGCCAAAAAGCATAATATGAGCACTTTAAGAATTGACTCCCCCAAAATGTGCGTTTAAAGTACTTTTTATTTATACATGCATGGTGAAAAGGCATATATTAAAAAATCAATTTCTGTTTTTTATTGAATCCATATCAGATCACTCAAACAAAGATCGATTTTAATTGGAGAATCCATTATTTGAACCCAGCCCTAGCTACTTCTTATATAATGTCACAGCGTTACTCACCTAGCTTGATGTACAAACGTAGATGGTGGGATTTGTATTAGTAGAAATGCTAATAGTTGTGTTGTTAGCACTGCTAGTACCTGTACTGCTAAATGTGACACTAATGGCACTAGGTTGTGTTGTTCACGACTGTAACTTATCATAGTGTTAGTGTATTAGAGCTGACCTGTTGTCCGGCCTGTGATTCTCCCATGATGAAGCGATCTCCCGGGCCGTCAGCAGCTACAGGTCAATGATAATGATGCTGATTAAGTTAATTACGGAAATTAGACCATGACTGTTGATTTTTAACCCTTGTGTTGTCTTCCATTGCTACCATGCACGCAGGTCCTCCTGGGTCAAAACTGAAAATCAACACTTGTTCTGACGTTTTTGTCCCTTTTTTCGACACTTTTTTTGCCGTTGAACGCTTCTTTTCACAAGACTACCATGTATAAACAACACTCACACCGACTTACTATTAGTTTCACACTTATTTTTGGAATTCATGGTCAATAAACCTAATGTATATGAAAGTTCAGAGAGGATACTGTTTCGACAACATTTCAATTTCTTTTTCAAATGCTAAAAAATTTAACAAAACACTCAAAATGCAATGAAAGTAGAGATCTGATCTCTTGTTGTACATGTGGAGGGAGTTGTAAGGAATCGTCCATCTGTGTTATTTTTGGGTAAATAAAATTAGGTAGTTAAAAAGAAATCCATTTTTCTGAAGTAGAAATTTCGAATTTGACCAGAAGACAACACAAGGGTTCAAACTCAAGTGGCAGCCAAGAGCACAGTTTACGTACAGAATACTGTGTGAAGAATTTGCTCTTTAATTCATTCAATGCCAACAAGTGAATACATGTAAATGTGTAGTTGAATGCAGATGTCAGCAAAGTTACATTTAATGGCATTTTTCTAGATCCTGTTTTACATTTGTGTCACCCATGTACTGTTTATCAGTTGTTGTTTAGTGATAGATAGTATTAGTGGTCTCACCCCGTACAGCGTAGCCATCTTTAACGGAAGCAGGGAACGGAGGAAGGTTGTCTTTGGCATAGATGTCCTGAGCGAGCACTCGACCGAAACCATCTAAAGAAATTGGCCCAAAAACCAGGTCAATTTAGTGCAAACCACATCTGAACAACAAACACTAAACACATTTTCATGGACAAAATTCCAAAACTTTTCCATGGCCTCTAGTGACCGATACAAATTGTATCGGTCACTAGAGAGCCATGAAATGAAATGTACACTTACCTGGCATTATTCAAACATATCAGATTCAAACTCTATTCAAACATGATTTCATCTAGCTGGCATACACGGACGGAGAGACGGAACGAAAATGAGAAAAAGTACAAATGAGAAGATGAGAAGCGTACGTGATAGTTTACAAAACACTGTCAGGCATCAACGCATATTAGAGCGACGTTACATCAGCTACAGGAAATGATTACGTAAAAAGGTTATCCATGGAAGATTACTGTAACAATTAATTTAATTAAAACACGACAAAATTCAATGACGTTTCCAAAACTTTCAAGGATTTTACCAATTCCATGACCATTCCATGTTTTCCATGACCACAGGAACCCTAACTACAAATATTACCAATAACACACGATGATAATGCAATGTCTATAATGCCTGTGCATAAACGAGACAAACAGAACAGAACAACGCACATACACAGAAGACTCACCTCTGTAGTTAATGACTTCAATTCCCAGAATAGGTGTCATCTCTAGAACAGTGATGAAGGCTTTGTCCATTGAAGTCAATGGGAACGGAGACATGCGATGACGACGTGCCACTTTACTGATGTCCACCGCACTGTGGCCTACACAAAGACACACACACACACACACACACACACACACAAACACACACGCACACAGAGTATGTGAGTAAGTAGTGAATACGTTTCTGTAAACAATACCGTAAAGTTTAAAAATGTTCCACAGTGATGCAAGTTACTGTTAGGGCTCCTGCACACTGGCTGCGTGGCGTGAGCGTGGCGTTTCTGTTGTGTGTCAGTTGCGTGGCGTTTTCTATGTCTTTGCACACCAGAAACGTGTCTGACGCGGCGCTGCCGCTGCTAGCCTTGTCTGTACACATGGATGTTTCCCATAAACATAAATGTAGACTGATTTGATTACAGCAAAGACAACGTCGACAGTATTGACGGCAAAATAGGCTACAGAATATTTCGTTCTGTATTGACAGGTGTAATATTTGAAAATCATCATCATTAATCATTTATTTTTAAGTTACATTTATATCTGCATTTATGTCAAAACCTAGAGACTTTCAAACATCAACATGTCATTTATTAATATGTATTTGTGTCAAAATGACATATAAACATCTTTTCGTATTCTATTTTGCCTGGAAACGCTTGCGTGTCGCGTGAAAAATAGGCGTCGGTTCTATTTCTAGCATGCATTCGTTTTTGCCACGCCTGAGACGTGTGTATCACGCAGGCAGTGTGCAAGCTCTAACCTGTTGACATGGGAGCCGAAATAAAAACGGACATGCCACGCAGCCAGTGTGCAGGAGCCCTTACAAGGCTGGCATGTTAATCACACACACACACACACACACACACACACACACACACACACACACACACACACTTTTCCTCTCTCTGAACTTACTCGCTCTCAGAATGTTCTCATTACTGCCACATCGTGACTGAACCTGCAGAGAGACAGACACATGTTCTATATTTGGTCATTGTTTGATGCAAATATATGGAGGGGATGATTTAAATACCTCCTCCTTCATAACAGGACAGTCTGGCAAAGGCTTTCATGTTGATGTATCTATTAATAATGTCTAATACACAGGACATGGAGACATAAATAACATGAATACTAGCTGTGACGTTCAAAACCAGCACACCAGCAGCTGTGCGTCTAATTCTGTGACTGCATAGAACAACACAGGATTATTAGAAACTAAAACAGGAATCAGTATGGGGTTTGATTGAGCTACCAGGCTAACGCTGTTCCTTAATAACATTTCAGATATCTGCTGGCTGCGTGTTGTCCGTATCTGCTATGGAAGTTCATTCATCAATGATTTTCTTCATTGCTTTTCATTTATGCAAGTTGTCTCTTTGTCTTGATTTGAATGTTAAAAACGGTGCGTGCCATTGCATACAAATTGAATACTGTAAATAAATAAATAAATAAATATAGTATTCAAATAATAGCCCTGTCTGGTACAAACAAATAAAGGCCAGTCAACAATAAAAAGACGATTCAAAAACAGTGAGGATTGGTGAAAATCTCTGTATTCCCGTAAATTCTGCTTTAGGTAAATTTCCTCAGCACTAATGCCAACCGAGCCATGTCCTCCGGCACAACTCTGCCACTCTCTCTTTCTTTTTTTAACAGAAATACTGTTTTCATTCACTAATTAATTCCTTTACAAAGAAAAAGGAGAGGTAGTCCACACACTGAATTTTGTAAGCACCCGAAAATGTAATGTAATGTTGCAACATTTCAAGCAACAAGGTCTGCATCAGATGTTTGCCTAAAGACGACCTTCAATATTGCATCATTACACTTTCATGAGTAATTATTATTTAGGACTTCATTCAGAGCAGCAGAGTGGTGAGTGAGACATGAATCTGTTGTATTGATGGAATGTGTGCTGTGGAAAGTTTTGAGATTGCATTTACAGCCAATAAAAACGATGTTACTTAAATATGATAAAAATATCCAGTGCTTACACAACAGGAAGAATTAGGAATAAAGACCTAAAACAATTGTCATATAAATAATGGTGATGGAGGCCTGGATCTCCATTTTTTCCCCCACTGCCAATCTCTTGATATTAATTGGGACAAATTTTACGTGAATGTACAACAACTGAAGATATTTATATTTCAGTTTTGCCAAAGCTCACAGTCTCATTCACTCCCATTCAATTCCAAACAGCACACAAGTCCCGAGACTTTTAGCCGAGCGTTAATCCATCACTGTGCGAGAGGCCGAAAGTCACGTCCGACTACTAACTTTTGTGATTGGTCTCACATTAATATACCCATTCGAAAGCCAAATTGAGACAGGATTGGGAGTAACATTTAATATTCACTATAAAACTTAAACCTTTTGGTAAGTGATCTTGGTGGTTACATTGGGACCAAACAATTCTCCAAACAATCCGAATGAAACCTTCAAATTGGCAACACCTTCTTTACTGGGAGTATTTCAAAAGAAGTGATTTAAAACGTCAGAAAATAACCTACACTGACCACAAAATTTGGAGAATCCAAGAAATAAGAAAAATCTCTAATCATGCAGGAACTGTCCTGCTTGTCGTTTTTTTTTTTACTAGGAACTGCTGAGATAGCTTTTCACTACTGTCAGCAGTAACGATACATATATTGTCGGCATGCTCCGTTACTCTTGCAAAGCATATATAAGTGTGCGTGAGTATGAAAATTTGTGTGTACCTTGGGTGTCGGGCATGAGGCGGTGGAAAGACGGGAGGTCGCCTGTGTGGCCCGTGGTGACTCGGAAGGGGTGGAGCTTAAAGAGGCTGAATCTCGAGGAAGCACCTGAACGCCTCGGGAAATGATAGAGTCCGGGATCTACACACACACACACACACACACACACACACACACACACACACACACACACACACACACACACACACACACACACACACACACACACACACACACACACACACACACACACACACACACACACACAGACAGACACACACACACACAGACAAACACACAGACACACACACACACACACACACACACACACACACACACACACACACACTGCTAGTCAAATAATGTCGTTCAGTTGTTTTACTGTCAACTAAGGTTGTGTCTACATGACAATTGGATTTATGGAATGCAAACTACGAATCTACGACTACTGTATCCGGCCATCTCCCGTGCTGCAGTACCACTCTCCACGCGGGGCGCTGTTTCACCAACACACAATTATCACTAAAACCAATCAGGGACAGAATCCAGAGTACTGATAAACTCTGTTGTGCAAGGCCAGGCGTGTATGCATGGTCAGAATGTTTGCGGGATTAAGGAAACAGTCCTGTGCAGGGCTCCACCCGGGAGAGACAACTGAGTGAGATTCAACTCTTCTTTGTTTGGGAGGAGAGAGGGAGACACACCCGGTGGAGATCTGCACTCTACTGAGTGCACTTCTCTAGTCAGAGCTTTTTCCCGCTGCAGCTCCAGATACATTTTAAGCAATTCAGAGAAAGGCATATTTTTAAAAGAACTGTTATACTTGTATGACGGACAGGGTGTGTATCTGAAAGACATGATGAACTGACCAATGGCAGGAGAGGAGGGATGCGTGTGAGTGTCTCACCTGCTGGTCATGAGTACAGGAACAGGTGAAATGAGTGGGCGGGGCAGGCGTGTTGCCGGCAAAGTAGGGACCCCCCTTAGCCATGACCACAGCATGGCTTGTCTGATGGACACACACACACACACACACACACACACACAGACACAAGTGGGTACGCATGTGGGCATGCACAAACACATACAGATAGACAGACAGACAGACAGACAGACACACACATGTCCCCATACACAGACAGGTGAATGAGATGAAATGGAGGGCTTCAATCTAGTTAATGAATAAAGACACAAAATGAAATAGCTGTTCCATGGACCACTTCTAAATATTAAAAATGTGGATCCTACTGATTCCTCCCAGTAATGTTCTACATGACTTTAAAATTCAATCAAGTATTTGGAGTTGGCTTGTGAGAGTAGGCCATCTGTATCTAAATACGTTATCTGGACACCGACATCTGGGCCTGCAGCCTATTGCACCAGCTGGAAGTAGGTGTGAGTGTAATGTCAACACAGTGGCTAGTTAGTACAAAGTTGACCATAATCAAAACACTGTAGGAAAGAGTAAAGTTGTATCCAGTGCAACATTTGGGAAAAATTCAAGAAAAAGAAACATATACATTGGTTGCGCGCTTAACCCATAGACAGTGAAAGAAATGGACATAGCAACGCCGTAGACTTCGACAGAGACCAGTGAAGGATATTAGAAGCACTTTTCCGGTGATGGCTGAGCGTACTGCGCAGCCACAAACTGAGCTTGACGATATAGATATGACGTGAGCAACCTGTCTGAAAGTTGAAAGTCTTCTGGTAGCTGTGCCAAGAGAAATCTCAATCATTCCCAATCTTGCAGAGACGGAGAGCGTGAGTAGGAGCTGTCCATGAGCGTAGGAGCAGAAGCAAAATGTTGCTGAAATATTTTGTTCCGATCTCTCAATGGGCTTCTCCCTTGACTGTTTGCCTCTATGTCCCCCCCGATTGCCCGCGAGCTTCTCCTGACCATACGGTAATTTCTCTACCGTGCAACAGTAGGTCGCGTGATTATGACACAATCGTCAGCCTATTTTTATAAAAACGTCTGCTACGGGGCCATAACGTGAGATATAAAGGTAATGGAGCCTTTTATACATTGTCGTGTTTCTTTAGAAATAAACAATGGACAAATAGAGTCTTTAAACACTTCAGATGTTAAGTTATTCGCTGTCAAAGTGGCGCCAAAATGAATGGCAGTCAATGGAATGCTAACGGAAGGTGATGGCTTGTTAGCCTCAAAGTCTCCCTATAGGAGGTACGCTTTCCGGATGCTCGCTTAACCCCTTGGTTTAACCGCCATGCTGTGGGGACATGTTTTTTTACTGCGGTTAGAAAAGATCCATACCGTCACCGCCTTCCCAATGCGTTAATGTTATCCGGATAAGATATTCAGATACAGATCTCTTAATGTCTCATGTTTGGGCTTCAAATTAACATGCCAAGAAATGTTGTAAAAAATATATCAAGTACTATTTTATCAAACAGCAATTTTTCTAGACTAGAAATATTTGAATCTAATTAAAAGGAGGAAAAAAAAAGGCAGGAATGTTTCTGAAATTTTTCTGAGATGCCCTGCTGCCTTTCAATGTTATTGTTTTACAACTTGATGTGATTTTTTTTGGAGTCTTGCAGCAGCCTATAGCATTCGAGCAGGAGTGTCTGTAGTACAGTACCCTGCTGCTGCAATGACCCAATTTCCCCACAAGGATCATTAAAGTTTCATCTGTCAAGTTTCCAGCAGCAGCAGCAGCAGCAGCAGCACTGGTAGTGGTGTTTCCTGTCGACTGGTTACCTTGGCAGCGATAGCAGCTGCGGTGATGTGGGAGGTACCATGCTGGTGATGGTGGTGGTGGTGATGGTTGTGCGCATGTCGAACTCTCCTCCTGTCCTCTTCCTCCTCCTCGTCCTCCTCTTCCTCGCACTGGGTGCCGCGCTCCATGGTGTGCATGTTGGCGTTTGTGTCGATGTGCATGTTGGCCAGCAGAGGGGAAGGGGAGGGCAGCTGCTCCAGGGCGGCATGTGTGGATTTAACCCTGACCGCGGCTTCACGCAGCAGGTCAATGGCGTGGGGCAGAGCGGGCAGGATGAACTGAAAACACTCCTGGAGGAAACAATATAACGCACATGTTAAACTAGAGCCCTTTCAAACAGAAATCAAAGACTTGACATAAACCGTAAACTTGGAACTAGTCAACTATAAATGATGCTGTCCCACTAGTCAGGAACAAATGTCACCTTCTTTTACCCTGGATTTGCAGCACTCCTAAAAGTTTTGAGACACTGTGGTGAGATACGTCGTTTCATCAACCATTTAATAATTGCATCATGTCAATATTAAACTGCTATTACCCAAGATACTGGGTTTGATCTAAGAGAAGAATGAATGAGAAATTAGTAAATATTTCAAAATACATCAGTGCTTGTGACAGTAATAATTTAATTTTGATGATGCCAAAGTTTGAGCTTTTGTGACATGTAGTCACTTTCTGATTTCTGGCAGTAGCGGGATTGCAATTTATTTATTTAAAAGGGACAATGCACATCAATTGAAATTTTTTGTTTACACTCAAAATGTAAATGTGCCAGCAAAAAAGCTAATTTACTAATTTTCATCTGTAGCCCCATACTTTTATTACTTGTATTGTAATGTAACTGTGTTTATTAATATATTGAAAACATTTGATGCTGGGCAGGTAGTGTACAGTCATTTATGGAGCTCTTCCACTGAAAACAGCTGCTTTTTAAATAACGCTACAGCTATCCACGTATATAGCTATTATAAAATATCAAATCACTCCCATACTGGGGTTTATTTACATAAAAAAAATATTCTAATAGCTTTTGGTTCCCTAAAAGTGGGGTACTTTGCACAGCATAAAAGAGCAAAATCCAGAATCTAAAGAGGGGAAAAAGCAATGCTTTTGGAAGACCCAAGTAACGGCCGAAATACTTAGGACAGGGACACAACGCGCCACATAAGGGCGGCAGTGTGGTGTTTACCGTTATTTACCTGCTACACAAAGTCCATCTTTGTTTTTGACCGTTGGAGGGCAGCCTAGCCGCGGGTAAAGAAACAAAAATAGACCAGCCGCATGTGCGTGGCTTCCGTGGTTAGTGTAGCAGCTTCAGTTGATTATAAAGTCCCTGTACGGACCGAAGTCAAAGTGTGGACTGGTAGCTAGAGAGATGCCAGTTGACCTCCTGGGCACTGCCAAGGTGCTCTTGAGCAAGGCACCAAACCCCCCCCCAACCGCTCAGGGCGCCTGTCCAGCAGTCGCAGCCCATTCAATGTGACATCTTTCCATTTTGTGCAAGTATAAGACCTGAGCATGTGTGTGTGTATTTCAGGCCTGTGTGTAGTGTGTTCTAACAGAGTGTAAACTTGTAATTTCCCCACCAGGGATCAATAAAAAGTACAAGTTAAAGTATTAAAGTATAATGGACGAGCTCTGCTGCGCCGAAACTGTTGCGCCGCTTCCATGCCCCATGTATTCCGGCCGTAAATCAAGTCCAAGTCCTAAATTTTGATTTTCAAGTCCTTAACAAGTCATTATGCGTTCATCACCAAACTTAATGCAATTTCAAAAGAATTATACTTGCCAAATTAGATCACCTTTTAATAGTTAATGAAATAGTAATAAAAACAGAACAATACATTTTATTTTATTTCAAGTCTAGCCAAAACATATAAGATTTGTGACTCAACAAAGTCATGTAGAGCTTTAGAGTCTCATAATAACGTACATGACATGAGTAAGGGTGTAGCAGAGTTCAGAGTAAGCACAGTTCAATAAGCCCACCTGAGAGCCCTTCTTGCTCCCTGGCAGGTTGATGATCAGAGTTTTACCACGGATACCACACACTGGCCTGAAGACAATGCAGTAGAAAGCAGATTAGAGCATGAGAGGATACCACACACACTAATCTGGTTAGATAAAAACAGATTAGCAGATTACCACCGCACATCCTGGTGTACACAGTCTAACTGTCTGACAGTGAACACAGTAATCTTCACCTGGACAGCATGCCTAGTGGTGTAACGTTGAGTGATCCCATCAGCATGGCGAGAGCCATACCCGGAGCCTCTCGCTCTATCACCTCTCTGGTGGCCTACAACACAAACACCAGTTCTAAGTTAGTTAACTAGTTTCCCAAAATTCTTTGGGACAAACAAGTGCTTGAAATGTCCCAAAGAATTGTGGTTGGGATAATAGGATGCATTTTCAAAGCAATTCGTTCAGTTCGTTCAGATCCGACGGGGCTTGCTAGTCAAGTCTCCAACTGTCCTGTGGTTAATCATAGTTATTATTATTTATTGTTGTATTTACACTTTTGTTTAAGTTTTGCAGTCAGTGGCTGTTTGTACCTCAGGTGTAACATCTCGTGGTGCAAAGCCAGTTCCTCCAGTAGTGAGAATGAGATTCAGCTGCTGTTCATCACACCACTCCAAAAGAGTGTCCTGCACACACACACACACACACACACACACACACACACACACACACACACACACACACACACACACACACACACACACACACACACACACACACACACACACACACACACACACACACTTAGTTCAAAACTACACCATGCATCCTCTTTACCTGACATACTATGGGCCCGACAGGCAGCTGCAATAAATAAAGACACTCTCCTTCAAAGAAACACCTGGGGTCATACTCCAGTAGTGACAAACATCGGGCCTGCTCTAAGGTGCTGCTCAGTACCTCAAGAGAGAATTTCCCCACAGGGATTAACACAGGATCATATCTAGTGCATTCAGTTGCTAGAAAAGCATTGAGGGATCATGACTGGCTAAGTGTTGGATGATAGACGGATGGTCGCTGCAACAGCTAATGAGACTTGTGAGCCAAACGTGCAAAGATTCAAGTATGTGAGGAGGAATTTGCCACTCTTTACATTCAGTGCCTGTATCACGGTTATCAAGTGTGTCTTCTTCTATGACAGAGTGAAACATGTTTTAATGCCAGTGGAAAAGTCCAGACTATTTTCACCGCTTATTGGTATATGTCTCCTTGACTGTGAGTAATGTGATTTCTAGTGAGCTCAAAGCGAAGACACGTACCTTGATTTCATCAATCTCATCTGGAACAATCTTGTAGGCTGCTATGACTCCTCCCAGCCTGCAGGGGGGGGACAAAGAAGTTAGAGCAAGTGTAATGTCAGCGTACATGCATGTGTGTACTGCATGTGTAGAATAAAAGTTGCTGACAGTTAAAATTGCATTGTGTTACAAAAGGGCTGTGTGCAGTCATTAAGGAAGTGGCTGTACTCCGAGTGAACTCTGCTGGACATAAGAATGCATTGTGAACAGACAGATAAGCAGAAAAACAGGAAAAGTTAAGAGAATAGAAGAGGAGGTTGCACCACACAGAGGACCTTGGTGTGTGGGTTTGTGAAGGATAACAGTTTCTGTCTAAGAAACTAGAAGACACCCCCCTGTGAGGAGAGAATAAAAACACAGGGAAATCTTAGATCGAAGTTCATTTCAGAGGAGATCTTGGTGGACCAGCTCTGACTTAATGTCTGTTGCCAGGGAAACTTAGGTGCCGTTTGTGAACCCACAATTGTGTTGTAACCTCTTATGCTGGACTCAGTAAACTTTGCTTAACTGAACTCTTCGTCTCAGATTGATCCTTGTGTATTAGTAAACATTAAGTCTGATTAGAGAAGGCGCGGGAATTAGCTAATTGGAGTCAGATTTGACAGGCCTTACGGCCTTATTTTAGACATAATTCCCATTACACATGCCAACATTTGTTTACCAAGATGGCGAAGGCATGACCCGCCCTACTCTCCCTCTGATTGGCTAGTACTTGTTGCATTCGTTAGTTAGGTTGGTTAGGTTTAGGCAAGAGGAGTGGGATTACTTAGGTGAGGGTAACCGCAATTTTCCACTGGGCACGTCTGTGCTGTGTTCCCGTTTTGTTCCGTCTTACTGGAAACTGTCGCTGTTTCACTTCTGCCTGGCTTTCGGCCCACGGCTCGCGTGAAAATAGAACTGGAGCGTATCTTTAGCGGAGCGGAGAGCTTCTGAGACATGCCGGGGCGCGGCTGGTGGAATATCAAGCATTGACTTGAATGGCTCGATTGCTCGCAGCCATTTTCCACTGGGTGCGTCTGCACTGCGTTCCGGATGTGCCGCGGCCCCTGTGAGCAACCAGAACGAAGCACAGACGTGCCCAGTGGAAAATCGTCAGGGTAAGCCAAACAAAGGCAGAGTAGGGCGGCACATGCCTTCACCATCCTGGGGAAAACATTTTATTTACATTTATCAAATTTTTTATTTAATACAAAAAATATTTGTGTGTGCATCAGAATTTGTGGACCTTATTTTGTTATATATGTATTTATTTTTACATTTATGTACTGTATAACAATAACTATTTTTGAGGAGAGTCATTTGTATATAAATCACAAAATACATTTGTGAATCCTTCTGTGTGCATTCATTAATATTGAGACTGATCTGACTCTGTAATAGGCCGTGTGTAGACTCACAGTGAGGGATCATGGACCAGGTCTTTCAGGTTGACTCCACTCCTGTCCTCAGCCAAGTTATTGAAACAGCTGTCACTGACTGAAGAAGAGAGAAGTTCAGATTACAGAACAGAACAAGCACGAAGACGATGCACTGTTACTACATGTTTAAAATAAAACTGATCGCTGACATTGGTTGTCTACAAAGAGATTGGAACCCTGGCTGATACTAATAAGACATTTCAATTGAAGTTCACGCATGTATACTTACAGTAATTAATGTTATTGCCCAGCATTTTAATTGACTGTGTTTGCATCTCAGTGTCTAATTACTGTTTTACAGGCATGCAATGCAATTTTGTCAAGGGAAATTAAAGAGTACCACATTCAATATTGTTACACATTAATATGGTTAATTATTGTGAGCAGCTAAAGTAAAAACTTGAGATTGTCTAGATCCACTTTAAAGAGAATGTGTAACACAGTGATTTAAAAAGGTTGCCCGGCGTGTCTTACAATTTAATCAGTCAAACTTCAGCCTTTGTTCTAGCCTGGTACTGACAGAGCTAGGCTGGCTGTTTCTCCATGTTTCCAGTCTTTAGTCTGAGATACTCTAACTAGCTGCTGGCTGAAGCCTTGTATTTAAGCGACAGATATCAAAGATGTATCAATCCTCTCATCTAAATCTTTGCAAGAAAGTGAATAATCGTACTTCCCAAAATGTCAAACTTTCTTTGTACGTATACTTTTTTTTCTTTTTTTAATTTAAAAAGGTAGTGTGTTGTTTCTGTCACCCCCATGAGGAATTCTAAGTAATGACAACACCACTGTTGTTGCACCCACATGACACAAGCCTTCCGTTATCGCGCACGGAGGATAAAAAAAACAAAAACATGATAGACTCTTTAAAAGAGGTAATTATCTTTTCTCGAGTTTCTGTGTGAGAATGTTGCCAGATGACAACAATTTCTAAACACAGCCATGCTGAGAAATACAGAGAGAGTTGTGTGGAGCTGATGGTCTTAATTAGCTTTGTATCAGCTCATTTGGCAATGGCTTGAATGTAACGGACGTTCATTAATATAAAAAAAAGTTACGCACCAAAGCTTTAAATCAATATTAAAATGTAATTTTGAAAAGCTAACACAAATCTAATTGACTAAACTGACTTCATAACAGAAAACCCAAGTGGTCTAAAAGTGAAATTTAAAACACATAAGTACTATAATTAGTTCAGTGCTAATGCTAGTGCTAGGTATTACACAATTACATTTCAAGACTTTTGAAGAAATTGCAGACATTTTGCTGCCTGTCATTACAGTCCCCTGACACACAAACATGAAAACATAGCTTATTGTGAAACCGTGGTACACTTGGTTCAAGGGCAAAAAATATTTCGAGGTCATCCAGGCTATCAACTTTGGTAATTAGGTGAAAGTGAAGTGTGTTCTCAAGACATTTGTTTCTCCATTCCCAGATGAAACCACAGACACTGTAAAATGGGCTTCTTCACCAATCACTATAGTTGTGTCATGTTATATGCTTGATTTGAATATTGATCCCAATGTTGATATTGTTTTGTAGTTACATACCTCAGTTTCAAATAATCTCAAAAGTACCAGAGCATAAACATCTTCAAAAAGTAACTCTACAGAATATACTCCCCAAGAAGGTAGGAGAGTTTATTTCCAGCTTTCCAAATGATATTAAGATTAAGATGTTACAAGAGCTCTGGAACAATAGCAGCAAACACATGCGTGGATACAACCAGCCTGAATACATCACTCACAGACACAAACATGCATAAGAAATGTCCTGTATTGACACATTGTTAGGAATAAAGTCAATTTGATCACTGGGCAGTGAGTGTGAATAGAGGAATTCACCTTAACAATTTCTCTAATTTCTCTTGCTCTTTATACTTTTATCATCAGAGAGAATTTAATCCCTCATAGCCATGTTTGACACCAGAAAAATAATCCCATTCAGATCCTTATTTTCTCAATAGATTTTTCTGAAATAAAAGGGAAACTGCATTAAATGCAGTTTTGGCAGATTTGGCTGTACCCAATAGTGGGGATTCAACAATGAGACTTCCTGGCTTCTACCAAAGGTTAGATTAGGGCTGTGTGATATGGCCAAAATCTTCTATCCCGATATAGGTCGTTTCATATCTCGATAACAATATATATCACTATACATAGCATGTTTTCTGGTAATTCAATAAATAAATAAATAAATATTCTATATGAAATAACCACATGGCAGAGCCTATTTTTGTATACTCCTACGTGTGAATGAAATACTTGACAAATGAAAAGCACTGAGTATTTTCTCATTTTATTAAGAACTTAAGTGCAAAATGAACACAATGTGCAAAGATCAAAACGTAGTGTCGTCCAAATGATGTAAATATTGCCTCAATGCAGTTCTGCCGCTGGTTTTTTGACATTGCAATAGAAAATATAGAAAAGTATATATGATACAGTTTATGATTTATTAGTACATTGGCTTTATTCATCTGTGCCTATTGTATTTTACTAATACAATCGATGAGCTTATTGTAAAATTAACAGAATGGTTAGATCCTGTGTGACTGCACAGTGTGCTGATTTGATAGAGTGAAGCCAACAGAGACTGCCTCCCTGCTCTCCAAAAACTGAGATAACAAATGTCACCAACTGATATATAATCTATCAATAATGGATAAATCAAAGCTAAATTAGGTAACTGTTGTGAAGCTTTTTGGCTTTGACACAAACTAGGGGCACCTGGATTTAGTACATCATATGTACCTTCCCATTCATTTTAAACACCCTCCAAAACAGGATTTTTTTTAAGGCACATAACTTACGTAAACAAATATGTTTGATAAGGATCTCTTAAATTACTTTTTTTAAAGAATTGTGACCAGGTTATTTACTGAGTCTGACATTTGACAGTTAAAAAATAAACTTGTCAGGGCTCTCTGGAGGACAAGCTGTGATTTTCTAAATGACAAAATAATAATATTTTTATACTGCTATTTCTTTTATTATTATTGGCCAACATATATGCCAATACCAATGTATCTGTGATAAGCTAATGTCAGCTGACTACTAAATATACTTTAATTGCAATGGTGGAAGATGTAGGCTACTCAGATTTTTACTTAAGTCAAAGTAGTAATGCCACAGTGTAGAAATACTCTGTTACAAGTAAAAGTAATGCATTCAAAATCTTACTTAAGTTAAAGTACAAAAGTATTACAAAGTATGAAATTTCCTGAAACAGCTGAGCTGAGAATATAGCTAGTTTTTTTTTTTTTTTTTTTACAAATGCTACTCGGGGCAGGGGGAAATATTGTTGGGGACTATTTTTGGCTGCAGATTAATAGACATTTGGTGCTTTAGTGAGTATTTACAGAAACAGGAAGGTGTATGTGGTATTGAGTTGAAATAAACTACAGTGAACGTCACCCACTGCTGTTGTCGTTGGAGGAGTAAGATATGTCAGGCTTTGGATACATACACAATAATTCTTAGTAGGGTCAATTCATTGTTGGTTTGGGTATTTTAATAGAATTTGTTGTAAAATATAGAATTTCAGCAGCTTTCATCATAAGTAGTTTCCCCTTTGGACATTGCTCTCTTTGGCAAAGCCATAGCCTGTGTTTGAAGTATTTCCAAAAGTATTTGAGTTAAATTTAGCACACCTCGTACAGTGTGTAGCCTGGCTCCTTCTGCCCAGTTATCACAGAAGGCAATTTCTCATATCTTTAGTTTTCCTAATGCTGTCTAAAAATTAGCCTATGAGACTTGGGCCAGTACAACCAACTGTTTCATTGTCTATATTATTTTTGTATTTATATTTTTTTATTACACCTTTTGCCCCATATATGCAACCTTAAGCATACCTTTCGTCAACTTTTCTAAACCCCCTATGTGACCTCAAACTTGACTTAATTGCTCAGTTAAAATATCTTGTATAAAACCGTCAAACCACACAAAACACATATCCACACACACACACACACACGTTAGGAACGTGTGTTAACATGTGACATGAAGCTGTGGTTGTCAGCTGCAGGGTTAGCTGCTGTTAGCCGATATGCTAGCTCATCAAAACCACGACAGACTTCCCAGCCAGCTGCTGGGGCGCATCCTCTTAGCATTATTCTCACGTCTCCCCCTGCCTTTGCGAGGAGGCAGCAGGGCTACTAGTGACTGGTGGCTGTCACACGACTGTAACGTTATACTGTGGTCCCACTCGTCCTGTGCACGACTGAGAGGCGAACATCAGCTGAGCTAATTAGGGAAGCTGGTAAAACAACCTGCACAACAGAATTCATTTCGCTTTGGCATTGCGCCTTGCCTTCTAAATAGCTTTTAATAGCTACCAAACGCACAATTTATGATTAATGTTAATAAATATAAGGTTACATTTCTGAGTTCAATCAAAAAACACATGAAGCCCAAATGAAATGGCCGTCAAAGGAACCATAAAAGAAATGTTAATGAATAGCACCCTCAATAGCTGCAAACATATCGGATCTGCAAAGGCACATGAATAATGCAGCTGATGTAGGCTCGGTTTCGTTACATTGCTAGAAAATATAACGTTCCCTTGCGTCAATATCGCAACATACAGCACAACAAGATCGGAAGAACGGTGGTTTTGATTTCAAAATAAAAGCGCCAATCTTAGTTAAAAACTCATTGCAGCACTTGCTCGCCAATCAATAACTTTAGACCCCCTAATTTTGAAAGTCTTTGCTGGGCGGTCTTTTTTCCTACTGTCTCAATTGACGCTATCGTTAATTAAAATATATCACTACAATGTAGTGTAGCTATCTCGTACAACATTGAATATGACCATGGATGTATTATGGTGACAGCCAGTCTTTACGTGTAAATACGTCATAAACTTCACTACAGAATTGCAAATAACATCGTTACAAAGCAAATTCCACATCTATCCAACCCGTCAAGATGCAGGAAGCTAACGTTAGCTGCGGTTAGAGCAATGACAGTCAACGAAACCGGTTAGCTTAGCATACTGGCTAACGATAGCTAGCTCGGCAGCGAAGACACCTCGTATCGTGACACCGACGTGCACAGGCAACCGTCGGCAAAACGCCACAGAGGTGCACTATTAAGAAGCATTTCATCACATTTTATCAAACAGTCTCCTTACCCGTCAAAATCCCCACTCGGGTCTGATGGTCGTGGTTGGTAAGCACCATCCCGTCCGCCGCCATGTTTACAACCTCTGTCTGCACTGTGCCGGGGCACATACATAGAAACAGTGTGGTGGTGTGCGGGCTGCTGCTGCACCTCTGGAGGACGACTGTGTGTGTGTGTGTGTGTGTGTGTGTGTGTGTGTGTGTGTGTGTGTGTGTGCGCGCGTGCGTGTCCTTTGGTGTAAGTGTCCTCCAACTAATAAGCGAAGATTTGGGGCCGCCTCAAAAACAGTGGTAGACACTAGAACGTCAGGACTGGTACTTTGTGAAACCCCCAAATAAGAGTAAGGTGATATATGTGTGAAGTAGCCTATATTTCAGTGCAATGGCCCAATAGTTTCTAGTCAGTATCACAGAGTCAGTACTCCTTTTTGTACCAAATTTAGTCTCTTGTAGGACAAAGTTCCATAACACCAGCAGTAAAATGTCTTCACTGAACACAAAAAAGTTGAGTTTCTAGTTATATTGAAGGGGACATTTGGGCCCCCTAGCCAGTTAATCCATCCCTGACATATGCACACAGTGAAGAGGATGGACAGTGGTGGATGCAGGCTGTCTGAAGGACAGGGGCAAAAAAAAAAGGCACCAGCTGCAGGCGGAGAGCCACCAGCGCACAGTACGTTTTCGAGCATGTAGGGTAGCCATTTACCTTGCATAGCAGCTGGATTCTCGCAATATGACAAGATCACAAGATAATCGTGGGATCACACGAAAATCCATCTTGTCAGGAGAGACTAAACTGACCATTGACATATATAAAATGGACCAACAGATCCCATTGCTCTGGATGGAGACCAGTGAAGGATATTAGAAGCACTTTTCCAGTGATGGCTGAGCGTTACTGGGCAGCCTCCAACTGAGCTCGAAGACGTAGATGTGACTTGAGCAACCTGTCTGAAAGTTGTAAGTCTTCTGGTAGCTGTGCCAAGAGAAATCTCAATCATTCCCAATCTTGCAGAGACGGAGAGCGTAGGTACATGTAAGGAGATAACATAGGCACAGGCTAATTATTGCTAACTAAAATGCTAGTTAACATTAGTAATTAAACTTATACAGCTAATGTGAGTCGAAACTGCCTGCGAGCTTCTCCTGTACTGTACGTTAATTTTTCTAATGTGCGACAGTAAGTTGCGTGGTTATGACATAATCGTTATCCTATTTTTACAAAAACATCTGCTGAGATACAAGGTAATGGAGCCTTTTATACATTGTCATGTTTCTTTAGAAATAAACAATGGACAAATAGAGTCTTTGAACGCTTCAGATGTAAAGTTATTCGCTGTCAAAGTGACGTCAAAATGAATGGGAGTCAATGGAATGCTAACGGAAGGTGATGGCTTGTTAGCCTACAATCTCCCCATAGGAGGTACGCTTTCCGGATGCTCGCTTACCCCCTTGGTTTTAGCAAGTAAGAATGTTTTTAGAGTTTTGCAAGAAGAGTGATTGATTCGACAAATGGGTTTAGGCCACAGAGCTTTTGGCTCAGAGAATGGGGTTTACTAGCAATTCAGAAGAACTGTAACAGCTGATATCTCCAACACTGGGAAACTCGCACCAAAACAATCTAGATTAATAAATACCACCACAGGTAAGAGGAAAAATATGTATATTTGATTTTTGGGTGAACTGATCCTTGACATTTCACAAGTCACAGATTTAAATCGAAAGGGTGATCAATTCATTGGAAAAATTCAAGGAAAACTGCCTCGTCAAATGAGTAGATTTTCAGCCTCAGTTTGCACCTTTATTAGTACACAGAGTTAAATGAAGTCATGTAATTCCCAGCATAGCTTCATCAACTTCAACCCGAGAAGAGGTCCAATCAGCTAAAACTAAAAACACCTGTGTTCATAAAATAATGTTGGAGCTTGTATCTTTGTGGTTTTAGTTAAAATGGCATTTCTCACTGAATATATTTGTGAGTAATGTACTATTGCACTAATACATTATTCTTTACTCTTAACCAAAACAACACCTTATTCATGATAGCCCCCATATTAAACCTGAAGACTATTTATTATTCAACTTCACATTAAAGTACAAATAAACAATTACCACTAACAGACCAAGTGCTTTCTGGTTGGCCCAATGTTCCTGTTGTCGACCCAGTTCCTTTTGGTCAGCTCAAGTACCTTCTTGTTAGTCTTTGTGACCTGTGATATGCCCAAGTGTTCCTCTTGTTGCCCTCTCATCGGCACTGGCGCTCTGGTCAGCCAAAGAGCCCTATAGCGCTCCTCTCATTAGTCTCTGGTCTGCACAAATGTCCTTCTGGGTCACACATGTTCCTCTCTGGTGAGCTCAAGTGCCCCTCAGCCCAATTACCCTCTTAGCCTGTGTACTCATGTGGTGAGCCCAAGTGGAGTTGATGGTGGACAAAAAAAAAAGTTGTGCAGCTTAAATGTTAATAAGCTATTAATAAATGGATTTTGGTTGAGATGCACTTGAGCTTTGCAAGTAGTTAAACTGTCCATTCTCATCTTATGGCATGATGAATTTACAGTAAGAGGTATTTAAAAGAGCAAAACAAGTTATGCTGGAGGAGAATTTACACCAGCGAATGAGAATTTTTACTACCTATAAACCTAAATGTTGTTATTATTGGCTTTTTACGAAACTCTAAAGCGTTGAAGATATATTTACAATTATTAAGGCCAATATTTACAACTTGTAAACCCTTTATAAAGTATGCCACATTAGAAAGTGGTAACAAGTTTTCTAATTATTGTAACTATTGTCCTAACTCATTTAAAAATATTAAGTTAAGTTATTTACAATACATGATCAAGTGCAACTGTTTGTTTTGTACAGTCGATCAAATTATGCCGTGATTTGTTAAACACAACATTGAATTTTATTGTTAATAGTAGATCATAGAACTTCTCCAATATCCCGTTGCATAATCAAAACATTTTGTAGCCATACAGAGGACATTGTTGCTCCAGAAGCCCAGTACTTTCCTTATGCCTGCCCCCATTTTGTTTGCTGTGGTAATGTCCATATTTGCTGTAACTCGGGGAAACATTCTTGAAACGTTAAAGTTTGCATGATATGTTGTTACCTCTCAAGAAGCCAGTCTGGTCCCCGGCAGGCGTTCAGAGGCATGATGGCTGTCCATAAGGAGGCAGAAGTGTACAACATTTTGAACACATACAAGGAATTTGACCCCAGCTTTTTGTTGCTTTCAATGTACATAAACAGAAATAGACTTATGGCTAAAAACAAGGACAAAGCTACCCAAGGTAAACAAACATTGGACTGCTATGTACAGATATAATGTATATAAAAGTGTGTACATACACATATTGCATACACATGCATACAGTAGACACACTGTGCATTCACATATTGAGATTGATATTTATTTATTTAAAATAGGGACAGTGCATATTAATGAATATTATTTAAATATACAAGATTATTGCCAGTGGCTAATTTACATCATGATTCCCTTTGGCAGATTGATTTTAAAATAACAAGTGCCAACACAATAAGAAAAATAGCTGTAAAAGAAGAGTACAATAAACAAACTGACAAACAATAAATGTTGCTCACGACAAACCAAGATTTGGGGGACCAAACGAATTTGGTGTTAACTGCTAAAGTGCTTAAGTGCTAATGTATTAAGAGTGCTAGTGTTATTGCACATCGCCCTATTGCACAAGTTTATAACATGTTGATATAGATTGCACAATGCCGCATTTGCACATGCTTTGCACACAGACATGCAGGTATTATTTCACATTAATTAGCATACATAGCTGTATTTATACGGACTATTGCACATTATTAGCATACATAGATGTATGTATGTATGTATGCATACAGGTTCACAGGCCTGGTTTGTCCTCAGCCACATCCCCAAATACCACCCCAACAAGTAAGTGTCCACACATACAAACACAGAACACAGACTACATATCCAGTTTTTGAAGTGAAGGTTGGCAAATCCTGTATGACGTCTGCTGTAGATGAAGTCTATAATCCTCTGTGAGGATTGTAAACAGTAATACAATGCAAAAGTGAAAATGGTGCTGAAATAAATTCAAGTTGCTTATGCTGAGGTAGGTGGATATGACATATACAGTGTATGCTTGACAGATATTTAAATGTTTAATTTATGTACTTAACACTATAAAATATACATTACAGTTCTAGAAGCTCAATGACATACAGCCTGTAAAGTCCTGTAGCTGCCGAGCTAACCGTTAACATGCAGGCCAGCTGGGAACAGTCACTCACAATAGCTCTCCAAATACTTCTTTTAGTTTTCTCTGTCAACCCTGTCTCCTAAAAAATTACGTTCCTTTACAACTAAACTGCATTGGTATTTTGTTCTTAGGATACATAATTCATTAAATAACTGCAGGGGGATAAACACTCTTTATATAGGACAATATCATAGGGCTAATGGGACAAGAAGTGGAAAATACTTTACTTGAAGATATCTACATAAGAGTGACATGACACTGTCATGAACACATGACACAGTCATGACACATGAACCCTAACCCTAACCATAACTTATGACAAAAACCTGAATGACACTTACTAGAAGAAGCATTATGTCATAAACGTTTATGACTTGTTTATAATGTTTATGACACGTTCATGACAGTGTCATGTCACTCTTATGTAGATACCTTCAAGTAAAGTGTAACTCAATAAGTTCACACAGTTTAATTTAAAAGGCGTATTTGTACCTTCAATTCTTATCTCATACCTGTCTGAAACCATTCCTCTTCTGTGGAGCAGTTTACACTCCGAAAGAGGAGGTTAAATAAAATGGAATGTGCAACACAGCTAATTAGCTATGATAGATAATATATAATCCATTTTGGACTCCTCAATATTGTGAGGACTATTCTTTTTTTATTTTTTATTATTATTAATATTGTTCTAATAAAACTGTTATTGTATTGCAACTATGCATCAATGGAGAGTCAATAGCGATAATACTTGAGCTTGATACGTAACTCCATCCCCTTATAAGGACCGTGTTGATGTGATTGGAAGATAAGACAAAAGCTAGTAAGTGGAACTCGAGTTGAAATTATTTAGTTTTTTCAAAAAACTAATACTATATCAGTTCAGTCTCCACTGTAGATTATCTTTATGGTCGCCACATCTTGCTCCTCTGCAGGTTTTGAGCGTTTCAGCTCATCATTTCCTGTTGAGAAGAGGCTGGCGTTGACTTTAAGGACCCATTCTGTGATCCTCTGGTCAGTGTAGTACTCATCATCACTGTCCTCCGTCAGCCTCTCCGGACGACCTTTGTCTTCGCAGCCTTCAGATTCTGTTTCAATAGCTGAGTCATCGGAGCAGAAGGCTTGTTGTTGCCTTGCTTCGCAGAGACTGGTATTGTGTTTTACCCTGACTGGCATCATCGTACTGCTGTAATTGGCACCAGGATCACTAGCGTCATTCTTCTTTTGTCGTACCGGAGGGTCCACTGGTGCTGGAGTCAACGTTGCAGCTGGCTGACCATCAAAGGTCCGTTTAATTAGTCTGCTGCTAGTCATTGAGTCCTGGACAGCTGCTTTGTTTCTTGCTGCAAGAGCAACACTGATTTTACTATGTTTGTGAGACTCCTGATTTACTTTCCCGCATTGTGTAACCGACACATTAAACACTGTATTTCCTGTAATCACGTTTCCAGTTGGTAAATGGGTGCTTTGTCCTTTCGGTTTGGCTGACTCCTTTCTGTGTGATGGTAGAGCATCACAGCATTCAACTTTGCCATAGATGGTTCTCGATTGGCTGATGGGTGGAAGAGGGATGCTTGTCGCCGTTTGTCTCGGTTTAGACAGGCCCATGAGACATTTTGACCTGGTTAGGACGTGTGCACTGTCAGCTAATGCCGCAGCTGCTTGGAGATAAATGGATGGCCGCGTTTTGATGTCTGCGACAATTGGTAAATCAATCCTTTGGACGCTGATCTCCAAAGTTTGAATTCTCCTTTCATTGACATTCAATCCACATCGTCTGGACCTTCTGCTCCTGTTTAAATCTAACCGGTCCTGCTTGTTGTGAACAACGGTGTGTGAACTGGTCATAGCTTCAACAGCTTATTGCATCCTCTGTCGAGAAACGGATCCATCTTTGACACACATGGACCCACTTGACTGTCAACTGTCAGCCTGTCTTTATATTGCCTGTACCTTCAAGACCCACCCCCTGCCCCCCCCTCCCAACTCACAAACACACACTCCAACACAACCCTGATCAGTCACTTGATCTGTAACATTACCCTTTATTGGTAACCTGTAAGGACCCAAACGCTTTCACAGTTGATGAAGAGCCATGCATCACCATCACACAACCACAAAGGAGAACCATTTGTGAGTCCTTCGTGTCAATGTCAATTGCTGATGTCTATGGAGAGGTTGATCTTTGATTGTAAGTCGACTTTAATTCACTGGAAGTGTCACTGCTGGCAGGGGGGTCAGGGGGGGCCAACCCATTTTCAATCTGACCCCGCCTCCTTCTAATGCTCTACTGCAGAGATTTTCAACAGGGGGTCCGGGACCCCTAAGGGGGTCCTGAGAGTCAATGCAGGGGGGCTCTCTAAATTATTGTTAATTTTTGAAAGCCTATAGGTAAAATAATCACTAAGGTAGTCATCCACAGATACAGTATACTACAAGGATTCACTATGCCACATGTATGTGTAACATTAAATAATGATTTAAAAAATCATGATGACAGTTATTATTTTAATAGCTTAGTATTCTATGCAAAAAAGGCATTTCTAAAGGTTTGAGGCTGCCCTACACGTTATTGTAGGCCCAGTTTAATATGCAACTTCATTTTATACAATATTAGTGTCAGAAGCTACATTTCTACATTCTGTAAACTTAAAACTTTAAATCTAATTTCCAGAATATTGTCAAAAATAATTATATTATTATAATTATATTCTATTTCCATTAACTTTTATGCAAATGTTAGGAGTTGAGAATGATCCCTCCTCTGTTGCTCTTCCTGACACATCCGGTATACTCGTCGTTCCCGACCTGTCGCTCAACAATGTGATGTCATGGGAGCGCCGTAACTATTTATACTCACGCGTGGTGGTCGCGACACTAGTTGCAGTCTTCTCCTGAACAGAGGTGTCGCAACTAAGGAAAGGCTACCGACTTTTGCTATTTCTACGGACTAGAAGAAGAAGAAAAAGGTAAACAATGGCGAAGAGAAGAAGAGAAGCACTTTGAATACTTCAGAATGTCTGCACAACGATTCGATGAGCTACTCTGTCGGATCAAGCCTTTCATTCACCATTAAAGTGGCCATATTATGCTCATTTTCAGGTTCCTAATTGTAATTTGAGATTGTATCAGAATAGGTTTACATGGTTTAATTTTCAAAAAACACCATATTTTTGTTGTACTGCACATTGCTGCAGCTCCTCTTTTCACCCTGTGTTCAGGTCTCTGTTTTAGCTACTGAGTGAGACCTCTCAACTTCTGTGAGATCTTTGTTGTCAGTTGCACATGCGCAGTAGCTAGGTAAGGATTACATGAGCTAGCTAGCTGTTTCTCCAACTTCTGCCTGTACAAGGCAGGATTAGCCGGGGGACTTCTTCTAAACGAGGGCGTACTTCCAACTTTGTGTGGAATACCTGCAGAACAGGGACATGTAAGTAGTTCTATACAATTTATTTTGTAGATTAGGGTGAATTTGTGTGTGTTGCGCTAGCATGCTAACGGTTAGCACCCCTAGGCCCCTCGTCTCGGCTAGTGATGTAGAAAGCCCTGCAGATTTTGAACAGCTCACCCGGAGACTGAAGGCAGGACACATTCAGAAACTGTATCTCACTCAAAACAGCATGGATGTTTTTTTTTTAAAGTTTGTATGCGTGTGGAAGCACCAGAGACACAAAATAACACCCCAAATCCCAGAAAAAGTGTTTTTTTTTTCATAATATGGGCACTTTAAAAGAACTCATCTTAACCCAGTAAGTTTACAAGAGAGACTTGCAGTCACTCTGAGAGTCCTGGCATCCGGTTGCCCTCGAACTCATCCATGCTTCCTGTTTCCGCTTTGTCGTGCGCCGCTGAAAAAAATAGAGTGGTGCACGACCTCTGGTCGCGTGCTTTAAATCCTGGCGCGCCAGCAAGATCTACGTCATTTTGTTGTCACATTGTTGCGCGACAGGTTGGGAACGGCGACTGTAAAGAGGCCTTGAGGCTTCTACATTGTTTCCCTGTTAAAGAGGGTGTCGTATGCTATGCATATTATAAAGCCCCTTTGAGGAAAAATTGAAATATTGGGCTATATAAATAAAATTGACTTGACTTGATCTGACAGGACAGTCTTCCAAACATGTCTCCCAGATGAAGCCTCCTGTAAAATATTCACCACTTAGGATATCTGATCTGGCACTGTGGATATATAGGACGAAATCATCAGAGCAGGAAAGGACTTGGTGTGCACCGCAAACCTAAGGCTGGGGTTTTTAGTTTCAGGTCACGTTCTTGCGAGCTCCTCAGTGACATCTAAATCCACTTCCTCGTCATTTAATTAAAGCTCTGCTCAAATGTGGAAAAGGGAGGAGGGGTTATTTAGCAGCTGTCACTGACTGTGTGCACTTCCATTGCAGCATACACTGAGTGAAATGAACAAAAAAAAATGTATCAGTATATTTTGACAAGAAACTTTAGAATGTCTCCAATTTTGACATAATCTACCAAATGTTGGTATTAATGCATCATTGTCAGTCTCATATGTTCTGACATAGACTCTCCACCCCAAAATAACTGCCATTTAAAGGACAAATCCGGCGCAAAATGAACCTAGGGGTTAATAACACGTGTGTACCGAGTCGACCGTTCTCTGGGATTTGTTTTCATGCTAATCGAATGTGACCAGTTTTAGCGCAAACCGCTAATTAGCTTATAACGCTAGTCATGGGGGTACAGGTAAAGTAAAAAGAAATCACTATTTCTATACGACTAACAAGGCTCAAAATAGCACCACACTTCCACAGTAGCATAATGAGGGTCCCTACATGTAAACCGAAGCATGGAGAACTTTGTAAGTGTACAGACAGTTTATTAAAAAGATAGTTAATAAAGACGTATACATGCAGGCGCTATCTTGGGAAAACAGTCACGACCTGTCGAACGACAAATGCCGTGCAACCAGTAACCAGTAACATAGCTCAAGCACGGCGTTCGTCGTTCGACTGGTCGTGACTGTTATTTGCTGTTAGGTGCTATTTTGAGCCTTGTTAGTGGTATAGAAATAGAGATTTCTTTATACTTTACTCGTGTGCCGACGACTAGCGTTATAAACTAATTAGCAGTTTGGGCTAAAACTGGTCACATTCGATTAGCATGAAAACAAATCCCAGAGAATGGTCGACTCGGTACACGTGTTATTAAGCCCTAGGTTCATTTTGCGCCGGATTTGTCCTTTAATGAAGATAACATCTCTCCTTTCAGTTTGTTTAGACGTGTACGTCACTAAACATGTTTTCTGTGACACTGTACACAACAGCCATCAGCTAATGTTGCAGTGGATGTCTAATGAGCTGGGTGTGTTAGTCTGTGACACTGTACACCACCTGCACGGACTGGCCAGCCTACTGGCCATGGTGAGCTCACTTCTTCCACTGACAGCCAGTGAGGGATGTGTATGTGTGACAGCAGGGGGGGGTCTCAAAATTCAGATTTCAAAGGAAGCTATCAGATTTTTCGAGCAAGAGTTGTGGATTTTAATGCCAAAGTTCATAAAATAATAATATATAATGCTATATAACATTCACTGCTTCCTTTCCTAATTGTATAAAAGTTAACTTGCATTTCTCATTTTCACACCAGAGACTATTCAGAAACTATATAGCATTATTGACATGGGCGTTGTAGAAAGTGTTACCAACATGTCTTTCTGATCAATATTTCTTACAAATTCTAATAAACTAAAGATTTTCTAAAGATAACTGTTATTTTGAAAGGCAATGACAAATAACATTTTGTCGTTTAATTTGGAGGTCTTCATCTCAACTGTCTTTTGTAATAAACAAGTCAAATCTACATTTATTCCAAATGCATAATGTATTTCAAAAAGAATACAATACACAAGGCAGCCTGACTCAAAACTCTTGTACTCTTAGGTCTATTAAGGTCAACAAGTCTGACCGTTTAACATGATGCATAAGCATTTGGGGTTACATTCTCTCTCACACACAGAAAGATCATAGGATCATTACTAGTAGTAGATGAGCAATGGGAGGACATAAAATAAAGGTGCTCTCTTTGTGGACACAATAACATTATTTATTATAATACGCAATGATCCTTGCAAAAGAACAGTGACTTCAATTAGGTCAGAATTATTGCTTTAATGGATGCCATCATGAGAACGGATTATATGGTACAAGATAAGAATATAGGCTACTGTTGAATATACAGTATAGTAGTTTAAGAGCCCTAGGGGCAACCCACGATGTAGTTAAAATGTCAGAGCTATTCTTAGTATCATCTGGATGTAGTGACTTTTGCAAACAAAGGACATTTTATCACAGGAATGTAGTAAGCTACCTTTGGCCTATACCCCTAGTGTGTGGCATTAGAAGGTATCAATAAAGGATAATCTATTGTAAAATGTTTGCCGTCGAGTGTAATATGTGTGTTACTTTACTGAGAATCCTGTCATTGCAGTGTCCCTGGGTCAGAACAGTGGGGTGGGGGTATTCAAGTGCATTGGCGTCTACCACAGTGTCTTTCTTGATAAACCAAAAGTGGAATAAAAGTTGGAAACAAATTTCAGAGACCGTGTTAGACTCATGACAAACAGAGTGAACAGGATGGTTGAATGGTATAAATGTGTAGCATTGATGGATTATGCCTTTTTCCAAACTGACAAATAAAAACACGGACCCCCATTTGATAAGATTATGTCCCAGGGGTCCCCATCTGATAGGACTTTTGCTTTTAGCTGTTTTATTACTGAAAGTGTATGAAACTCATGGCCAAAATAGTCATACATTATTTATGTAATTGTGTTCCTTATGGATGGAATGAAAATAAATGATTCCCTTTTTACTGGGGGACCGCCTGGAACACTCTCAAGGCCCGCCCGGGGGTCCACTGACCCCACTTTAGTAACCACTGCATTATACTACATTTTTAGAAGCTACAATGAAGGAGGTGTTTACAGACAGTGGAATGACTTAATTGCATTCATGTGTGTAGTGTTCCTCAACACAGACGTACATGTATGTATGCATGACAAAATGATGCAATCCAGTACAACAACAGCACAAACATCAGTTCAAAAATGACCTTCAAGTTACTCCAGTGCTGACACAGCACTGTGGAGATAGGTCTGGCAATGCCAGACTACCTTCGAGTTGAATCAATACAGATGTTGTTTTTTATTATGTTTAATTACCCCCCTCTTGTTTAATATAAGAATGGTGTATGACACAGCTACCGCAATACTCTGCACATTTGACCTTGTCTTCCTCAAAGTGCTCTAAGCGATGTTGGGTGACGTCACTTCTTGTTGACGTTCGAAGTATTGTCAAACAAAACGGAGGCTAGCTCGCCCCTCCCTCCTCCTCATCCCGTCCCCTCCCCCTAACTTCCGTACTTCCTGAAACAGTAATGAACGTGCATTGTGGAAGTAGCCTACGTGCTAACGCTGCTGTGGTGATGGCTCAAACAACTCCTTCTTGTCGGTTATTGGCTGGAACACTGTCTGTTATGTTTGGTGGTGCAGGTTGGCGCAGTTTGTTTTTGTTGCTGTTTGTGGAGCCTGGGCTGTCTACACAGAGTTTTTTTTACAGTGTGTTCAGGGGACAGGCAGCTAGCGGATAGTGAGGAGATGTTTGCTGTGTGACAAAAAATGTAGTCTAAAAAACACGCGACATCGCTTAGAGCACCTTTAATTGTAATTCAAACAAATCTAACATATTATTAAATGTCTTCCTTGGAGCAGGCACAAACATTTGGCACTGTTGGCACAGCTCCTTGCAATGTGTTTTAAATGTTGGTACAAAAAAGAATCTGTGTGTACAATAAGTCATTATATAATTGAATTCATTATTATTTTTACAGTAAAGTATTGCCGCAATTATGTTTCATTGGTACCTTTTATATACAGTTGACTACAGTATTTCCACATCCATATTACTGTACATCAAGAGTTAATTGGAGTAACAGTTTAAAATGTAAATGAACTCTCAAGAGTTGATTCAAGGTGGAAGTCAAGGCACACTAAGGCCTGAGTACAGACTTAGATGCAATACTAAAGTTGTATCACTGGAGGGCAGTATTGCAATGCTGCATCAGCTGCAGTAAAGCACACACAACACACATTCTTGTCTTTATGTACACCCAAACCTCTTAGCATTGTGTTAAGGGGAACATAAGAGCCATCTTCAGTTTGCAGATACAGAAAGTCAAGGCCAGTATCTGAGACCTTTCCTTTGTTTTCAACTTGGCAGGTTTGTAAGAAAAGATCCTGTGAGAAAAGTAGTAAGGTGTTACAGTTTAAAACACTATAAAAAATAAATAAAAGAATACATCATAACAGCAATGGCTGCAATAGGTTTTGTGTGACAGGCACAGGCAGACTTACTGTTTGCATCTGAAGGGGCATCCGAATGAAACAATGGCATGCTTCATTCTATAGATTTTTGCCCATCTTATCCCCTTTTCCTTGCATTATTAATTAAACAATATTCTGTAGCATGCATCACCAAGTTACCTATATCAGACAGGCTAGTATCCTAGGCGGGGCTCCACATTAGTGGGTGCGGTCCTTTTTCATGTTCACCCCTTCTCTTAAAAAAGTATAACTGACTTTAATCCACTTCATCTGCGAGTTAAAATTGTGATAACGGATGAGAAATCGTTATCTTTCACAGCAAATACAGCCATTTATACTATAGGATACTATCTACAGCAGTAATGATAAAAGAAGCCAACTGTTGTCTTGTTCCTCTGCAGTTACATTTTGTTTTCTAAACTGGGTCAAGCCAAGTCCGTTACACTACGCAGGCGCAGCTTGAAGGCTGCCTGTCAGTGCCATAGCAACCAAAGCAGACATCAACCATCAACATGGTGAGTGTTTTTAGTTGCTATTTCGTGTTTTTTAGCGAAGATTTACGACCCTAACTGTAACCACCTTTCTGAACATGCAATGGCTTCGTTTATGAGAGCTATAGCTGACCTTACATGCAACATCGTTGTCGCTGTTAGCGACAAATTGATAAGACACATTTGAATTAGCTAGTTAGCTAACCTTAAATGTCAGTTAACCTAGCTAACGTTAATAGCTAGCTAGCTAGCTTTGTTTTCTTTTGCAACATTGTTGATTGTTATATATTGATAAATAATAAAATGAAATGAAATGACGACTGACGAATGCCAAAAAAACATAATACAAATAAAAACAGTGTATGTTAAAAGCCTGGCATTAACGTTACAGCTCAGTAAAAAGTGTGTGTTTAATGTAACGTTAGCACTGTTGCTAGCTTGTCTACAGTACCTATCTGCTATTTTAATCATCACAATATAATCTAGCCTCTCTCTGTCTAATTGAACGTCATGTAATGCCTCCAGGCCAAAGCAACGACTGTGAGAGAAGCACTGGCCAAATGGGTGAGTGGCATACAAACACAGCCAGAATACCATGCAATGTAGAATAAGTGACTGAATTCTTATTGTGTATTTGCATAATTGTAACATAGAGAGTGTGTGTGTGTGTGTGTGTGTGTGTGTGTGTGTGTGTGCAGGAAGAGAAGGCAGGCGAGAAAGTGGGCGAGGCTAAAGCCATAAAACTGTATGGTCAGGTTCCTCCTATAGAGAAGATGGATGCCTCTCTCTCCACACTCACCAATTGCGAGTGAGTGAGTTTTCAGTCTCAGATCTGTGAAGAGCTGTGATCTGAGCAGCTAACACAGTGATAGTGTTTAGTCACCAATGTTTTAAAACCACCCTTCAAATACCTGATGTGTTATTGTACTGTATTCTTTACAGAAAGCTCTCTCTGTCTACAAACTGCATTGAAAAAATAACCAATCTGAATGGCCTGAGTGAGTACTGCCTGCATAAATACATATAACCACAAACACACTATTCACTGATGGAATGGGGTGTTGTAATGTGATGTTGTATTGTGTTCTTCCAGAGAACTTGAGGATATTGTCATTAGGAAGAAATAATATAAAGGCCCTCACTGGGCTGGTAAGTTACATATGAAACATTAATTAACAGTAATAGTGACTTAGTTACATTATTTCTCTTCCCCTTCCTTGTTGATTTCTTTCTTTCTTGACACAGATTGTCCTTTTTCTAACTTAAAGCATTTTCAGTAGTAACACATGCTGAATACATACTTTGAATGCTCATTAATTTGCATCAAGTGTGTGTGTGTGTGTGTGTGTGTGTGTGTGTGTGTGTGTGTGTGTGTGTGTGTGTGTGTGTGGGTGTCTGTATGTGTGTGTTTGCAGGAGACAATAGGGGACACATTAGAAGAGTTGTGGATCTCCTATAACTTGATAGAGAAACTGAAGGGAATTCAATCCATGAAGAACTTAAAAGTCCTCTATATGGCCAACAACCTGGTCAAAGAATGGGGTAAGCTACTGTCCATTCATAAATATAATCAACACACATTCAAATTGAAATAATCAATCACTGCTCATGCACACACATTCATTCTCCCTTGTGGGGGGAGGGGCTTAGGAGACAGTTTTGGGCTTTAGCGGAAAGGAGGGGAGGGACTGAGAAGTTGTTGATGTTCAAATGTTTTGGCTAAGTCCTGGATCTTCACAATCCTACCTACAGCACCTTTAAAGGCTTAATTAAGGCCAGTACAGGTTTCTAAGTTTTTAGCAATGGTCTCTTTAGTAATTAATTTTTTAAAGTTAATGTGTTGATGGTCTGTTGGAAATCCTCAATGTGGCAATGTTCTGTTTTGTGAAGGAGAGTTTGTGAGGCTAGCTGACCTGCCATGCCTCGCAGACCTGGTGTTTGTTGGAAATCCCCTAGAGGAGAAGCAATCAGCTGAGGGAAACTGGATGGATGAAGCCTCTAAAAGACTACCTCATCTGAAAAAACTAGACGGTAAGAGTATTTCAGCGGCAATGTGTAAGAACGACTACTGTTTATTCTATATTCCTACTGCTATAGTCATCCCTTATCAGTAT
Organism: Sander vitreus; assembly: GCF_031162955.1. Classification (NCBI taxonomy): domain Eukaryota; kingdom Metazoa; phylum Chordata; class Actinopteri; order Perciformes; family Percidae; genus Sander; species Sander vitreus. Next base: position 24,793,918 of record NC_135874.1, on the reverse strand, counting down.
ACACTGACATTCCTGGATATAGAACTGATACAAAACTAAACCAATAGCTATCATTACTATGAGATTCCAGGGTGTTTTGAAGGCTTGTATGATGTGGAAGGCCAACAGTTTTGCTGTCATTACTTAGAATTCCTCATGGGAGCGGCAGAAACTACGCACTAAAGCATTAACTTGGGAAAATTAGTTTAATAAAATAAAATTCCTATCCTAAGATAAGGTGGGATTTTTTTTCTTAAATGCAGTTAGGAAACATGCTAATGTAATACCAAAAATTCCAAATGTTATCCTAAACTGAGATAAGATATGATTTAAGACTTAGGAAGTGTCTGTAATGAGGCTGGATGAGATAAAGTTTAGGAAAACCGGCAGCCACACAGAGCTGCCGGTCTTGTAACGTTATCACAGGAGGCTAAGACAGCCTGGATTGTCCCGTGCTTCAGCCTCGAGCACTCTCCTCTGACTAAGCTTGGTGCACTGCGCTGTTTTTTTTAAAAGATTTGTTTTGGCCATTTCAGCCTTTAATGGAAAGGACAGCTAGATATGAAAGGGGAGAGAGAGAGAGGGGGAAGACATGCAGAAAATCGTCCAGGTTGGACTCAAACCCTGGACCTTCTGCGTCGAGGCATACACCTCTATATATGTGCGCCTGCTCTACCAACTGAGCTAACCCAGCCACCACTGCGCTGTTTTTGATTCATCCAACATGCACTCCAGCAATCACATTGCTGCATGTACAAACAAGGAGGCAGGAACAAAGCAACCAAACACAAATAGAAACTATTTCTCATCCAGAGAGAACATGAGCGAGTTAACCCTTTGAGGCGATGGAAATTATATTTGATTAAAAGGTCCCATGACATGGTGCTCTTTGGATGCTTTTATATAGACCTTAGTGGTCCCCTAATACTGTATCTGAAGTCTCTTTTATATAGACCTTAGTGGTCCCCTAATACTGTATCTGAAGTCTCTTTTATATAGACCTTAGTGGTCCCCTAATACTGTATCTGAAGTCTCTTTTATATAGGCCTTAGTGGTCCCCCTAATACTGTATCTGAAGTCTCTTTTATATAGACCTTAGTGGTCCCCTAATACTGTATCTGAAGTCTCTTTTATATAGGCCTTAGTGGTCCCCTAATACTGTATCTGAAGTCTCTTTCCCGGAATTCAGCCTTGGTGCAGAATTACAGCCACTAGAGCCAGTCCCACAATGAGCTTTCCTTAGTATGTGCCATTTCTGTGTCTGTAGCTTTGAATGCTATTGAGGAGGAGAGAGAGGGGGGTGGCAAGGTGGAGAGTGGGGGTGTGGTATTGACCAACTGCCACTTTGCTCGTTTGCAAGCCATGATGTCTCTCTCTTTCTCATGGGTGGGCCAATTTCTCTGGGTGGGCAAAGCAGAGAAAGGGGAGGTAACCTTTCTCCTTATGACATCATAAAGGGAAGATTCCAGATGGGCCCATCTGAGCTTTCATTTTCTCAAAGGCAGAGCAGGATACCCAGGGCTCGGTTTACACCTTTCGCCATTTCTAGCCACTGGGGGACCATAGGCAGGCTGGGGGAACTCATATTAATGTTAAAAAAAACCTCATAAAGTGACATTTTCATGCCATGGGACCTTTAAACGTATATGCATTTAATTCATTTAAATCAAATTAGTGGTGGGGATAATTTTAGGGAATCAGAAAAGTGGTAGAGAAATATCCCCGCCATCCCTACTATAAATTACGCCCATGATTGGAAATCTCTTTTCCTGTTTATTCCAGGAACCCCAGTCATCAAGGATGTGGCTGAAGGAGATTGAGAGAGCCGAGAAGCATGACTATCTGCAAAACTACAACCCTGTTCCCTAAGAGTCTTTCCTTTTTTTAAAGTTTTGTATGGTTTGTCATGGTGCTTTTGTTTATATTAAATTCCTTTTTTAAACAGCATAGACTTTGTTGTAGATGGACAAGCACAAGATAGCCAATAAATACACAGATGTGTATGTTTTAGAATTAGAAAAGTCTGTTAAGTTGTCAACACCTAAATCCTTGTGAGCTTAGGACCATATAGAGATTTTGATGAGACCATATAAGTGGGAATACATGATTACACATTTGCTAGTCTCACATTGCCAGACCGATCTCCACAGCGCTGGGCAAATTTCCTAATGCTACAGCATTATGATTTTGTTTTTTTTACTATAAAACTATGAAGGATATTGACACTAATGCTACATGTTCCTCTAGCAAGAACTAAAGCACAGTGTAGCACACACATTAGTTAGCACAGACATTAGTGTGGACCAGATGTTAATCAGTTAATACTATTAGCTCCATGCTGCTGGACCTTCTCTAGTCTTATAGGAGTTAGCTGTAAATTCCTAACCACTGTCCTTCCTCCATATCATCACTATGAAGAGCTGGCCAGATTAAGCTAAATATTAGCTGTATTATGCTGCATTTACATCATATTGGACTAAGCAGCGGAACAATTGATGGTTAGAAAAAGTGACTTGGAGTGATTCATTTTTGTGTCGACCACAAAAATGAAAAATCCAGCAAATAGTTGCATCTTGCCGTGGTCCTTAAACAGCGTACTGTTTTTCCTAGTTGTTATCAATATTCAAGAATACAGTGACATCACGGTCTATTACCAAACTCTGACTTCTCAGGTAGTTAGCGCTAGTAGCATTAAAGGTGCAGTAGGTAAGACTTATAAAACTAACATTCTGTCATATTTGCTGAAACTGACCTATGTTCCAGTAGAACTACATGAAAGAGGTAATAAAAAAAGGCACCACCTACAGCCTGTAGTGCGATTTGCAAAAATCCACAGCTCCCTGTTCAGATGCACCAATCAGGGCCAGGGGGGGTGTCTAACTGCGTGTCAATCACTGCTCATGCACACGCATTCATTCTCCCTTGTGGGGGGAGGGGCTTAGGAGACAGTTTGGGGCTTTTGCGGAAAGAAGGGAGGGACTGAGAAGTTGTCGATGTTAAAATGGCTAAGTCCTGGATCTTCACAATCCTACCTACGGCACCTTTAAAATAAGAGGTTAAATTAGTATTTATGTCATTCGTCACGGGACGTGAAGGGACCACGCAGCCACATTGCAACAGCCTTTGGGCAGGACTGTGGGGCCAACATAGCTGAGAGTGAAACCTTTCATGACCACAATACATCCACAGCTCTGTTTGGCACTGTGTTTGACGTCATGTAGTATTTTTCTAAACTTTTTGAAAGACAGACACTTTTAACTGTTTTCTACTGTCCGTTTTGGGTTCATTTTAAATCCACAGACTGCACATTGTTCCTGCTGTTATTCAATATGTGATACCAAGGTTAATGCATGTAGCATGTCATGTCCTCATCAGTTACATCGTCTGTGTAAAAATGATTTTCATATTTTACTGTAAATTATTTAGGCATGTTTGTACATACAATTGTGAGGTGTTTTTTTTTTTTTAAATGATTTTGCTATTTGAAATAAAGACTATTTAAGTACATCAGTTGAACCTTGTCACTTGAAATACAGCATTCTAGAATAATTTGAGTTGGAATAGATACAAACAGGAGTTAACCGTTTTTTTTGTAATTCAAACCAATGGCATATTTTATCTACACGAGTTGCCGCTGTTAAACTAAAAGTTTACGAAATAATCTTATCGTTTGAGCATATGAAAACACTTAACGGTTGGATAAACAGACAAGTAAAGTGAAAAGTAAGTTCAGCCTACCTCTTTCAGAATCCCACTGATAATTGGCCGACGTAAATATCAATCACAACTTCTTCCAATTCCATTTCCTGGCAACGGCCTCGTACCCGGAAGTTGTTGTCTTCACCGCGAAATATCAGCAGCTCAACTTCAAAGCGGTAGAACTACAATAGAAAATGTCTTTAAAAAGTAGTCTCTATTGGACTAACCGTGAAGGCTAAATTGATAAAAAAAAAAAAAAAAAACGTTTGGTCATATGCGGTGGCTGTAATGCAGCGGAGTAGAGCGTCCGTGAGAGTGGAAGTGAAGCAGGTGATTGGAGCTCTGTGCAGACTGCTATCGGCCACCGGTCTGGAATCTGTCCCCACGCCGGAGAACTTCCGACGGGCCAAGTTCGGTGGTGGACTCGAGGTGGTACGTTCATCATCTGTTGTTACTGTCAGGGGTGGAATGTTATTGCATTTTCTCTTTCTCGAAACGGTAGATAAGTACTGTTATTTTTCAGGTCGCTAGTAACTTGATTTTACATACAAAATATAGGCTTACGTGCAGTTTTTCCAAAAACTGAGTGTCCCAAATGATGAGGGTCTTATTTGAGACAGGTTAAGGTTAGGGGTAGGGTTAGGGTAGCACAGGTGGTTTAGCAGGTTCATAATTAATTAAGGACATTGTATGGGGAATTTGGGACACTAAACTGCACGTATACCCAAAATATATGATCACTTATGGCCAAACAAGTCATTATAGTATGATATTCTGGTAAAATGAATGATCAAATTTGAATGATTTCCAGTGATCCCAATTGTATCAGTGCAGGAGCAGACATAAGGATAACAATTGGCAAGAAAATACAACAACAATAAAATCAACAGTGTGTCATCTTAAAAAGAAGTACAAAAGGTCTGAGTTTTAGACCATTTTTTAAAGCAGTGTGTTCTTGTCCGAGTACTGTAACGTTATATATATTGACATACTTTAAAGACAACTCTCTTCTTGCTGTTTCCCAGGAGGATCAGTTTTGGCAGCTCCTCGCCGATATCCTTCAGACATCGAGCAGTGTTTCCTGTGAAGCTAGTGCACAGCCAGGAGGAGGTAAGTCACACATTTGTTTATTTTTCTAGATCTGTTCATGGCTTTTTCATGATATTTGTTCAGGACTTTACTGATTATCCCTTAGATGTTTTTTCCCCCCCGTGACTTGATAACATCCCTATAGACAAAACACGTGTACATTCCCCAAAAAAATGACAATTATTTGTCTTTACACATTACAATATTTTAAAAGTCTTGAAATTGGTAGGCGTACATGTAAAAGTACGCAAATTGAGAAATGACACATTGTCCAAAATACTGTTGTGTGCTTATAAAAACAACTGTTCAACATTTACTCCATGTTGTGTCTTTTGCTCACAACCTGTCAGCCATGTACCCACTTTGTAGATAACCTTGTTTAAGTCCACTGATTACCACTGCATTCCTGACTTAGATTTTGAGTTTAACTGTTGACTAGGGGTGCAAGATATCAATATCGTTATCGCAATATATTGAAAGTATATTGTAATAAGTATGTAATAAGTATGCAATATTTAGTTTATTTTGTGGAGCGCTGCGTCCCGTCCGTTGGCTGTGTTCCTTAGTTGTGTTTGATTTAGAGCCCAGATGAAACACTATAACGATCATGTTTCATTGGCCAGTTACTGTGCCACTTGCACATGTTAGTGCACGTCAACGCACGGGTCCACTACGTGACAAACCCTATGGAGAGTACCACGTGACGTGTGCATATTTCGACAGAGTGACTGTGTAAGTGAAGAAATAGATAGACAACAAAACGGAACGAATCAGAGAAGGGAAAGAAAAGTTGTGTCCTGTTCTCTTTATTTATATATTTTATACTGTCCAACCAGTAGAACATGTCCTGTTCTGTAGACATGGTCCTTATTTATTAACTCATGTTGGACCAGTCCAATATAACCGTCAGTTGAAATAAACCTTGTGTTGTATTTGTTATGAATGTATTTTGATGCTTTTTCCCGTAACTTTGGTAATTTTCCACGTTTAAAAATATCTAAATTAATATTGATATCGCAATATTCATAATCAATACTGCAATATCACATTTTGTCAATATTGTGCAACCCGACTGTTGACACTCATAAATAAAACTAATAATTACGCTTGCCGCTCTTTGCACAAATCTGGACCAAACTAACTGAAAATTCTTAAAGGGATGAAAATAGTTAAGTGGACTTGCTGAGTGACTGTATGTGTTTGTTTTTTGTCTGTGCATAGCCACAGACTACAGGAAGCTGGTAGCTGCAGGCCTCTGGCAGACTGGCTACCATGCTGACTGGATGTATGGGAGGCAGGGAGGAGAAGGAGAGGAGGGAGGAGAGGGAGGGAGATGCTCCAGCAGAGACCTCCTCCTGGCGCTGGGCTGGCTGCTGGCTACAGGGAAACTGGAGATACTGCTGACACAGAGAGTACAGCAACTGGACAAAACACTACTCACGCCTACACCTGTAAGTACCACTGGTAAACCACAACATGATACAGATGCATTCTGTATTGGTAAATGCATATCTATAATTGTTCTCTCTGTTAGGTTAACCCTCAGCTTCCCAATGAGCTCCAGTTAGACTCGGCATCCCTGAGGAAGCTTCAGTGGCTCATTGGTTGTCTGAGATACCAGGGGCGGACGCTGCTGTCCATGCAAGAAGAGCGAACTCGCTTGCTCCATGCTGTGAGAAAATCCTCTCTTTTCCAACGTTTTCACATGCTGCCATTCTGTATTAGACGGTTGCTGCAATCGAAACCATTGCTCAAAGTTGGACAGATTAGAAGTTTTGGAGCATATGTGCAGGGTGACTGCAAATGACAGAAGTCTCCATTCCAAACTGTAGCCAAAGTACACAAAATCCCTTTCTCCTCAATAATGCAAACATCCCAAAATGCAGAATAGGCGCATCGACGGACGACGGACACGGCGTTAAATCCCGTTGTTTGCTGTTAAGTATTTTTCAGCCTAAAATCAGAAAACAAATAAGTTATATTTAAGTCTAACCAAGAAATCAATATTTTTTCTCAGGTTGTTGTTGCCAGCCTTGCCTCCTCTGTATCCTCGTCCTCTGATCATGGCTCAACAGTGCTACGGAAGGTAAGAGTGAGTGTGTGCTGTTATCAAAATAAATGAATCATATGCTCTGCCAATACATAGAGTAAAATAACAAAACAATGGCCTGTCTGTTTACAACTGTTAAACATTTTCTTTCATTTTTTTTTTTTTTTAAAACAGCAACCAAAATACAATTCTAGTGTATCATGTTCTTTGTTTATTTGACACTTTATTACCAAGCTTTTGGTTGCTATGGTTTTAGAAATTGTATACATGTGAAAGGAAAAGCAGTGTGTAGCAATGTCATGCTAATGAAGTTGGGCTCAATAGATTACTTAGTGTTAGAACTAAATATTAAACAGTCAATTTAGTGAGAATATTCCATGCAAAAAAGTTGCTCTGTCATTGCAAGTCTGTATTGTTGTTTGCGTAATTTCTTAATCGTGTGTGTGTGTGTGTGTGTGTGTGTGTGTTTTCTTGTTATAGGATTGTGTTTGTATGCAGCAGCTCTGTGAGCTCCTAGAAGCATATCTGAACTGGAAACAGGTGGAGAAAGTCTTCTGGACCTGGATGGTGAGTTGAGGCGATATAGTTTCCTGTCATAAGAAAAATATTTTTAACTTGTTCATTTTGAAAAAGTAAATGTGCAAATTCATACCAAAGAGTATGTGTGACTGGATGTTTGGACCCACTTATACAATGTTGATATCAGCCAACAGATTTGCAAAATTCTCCTCTGTGTCCTCCAAGACGGCAGCAGCCACGTGTGCCCGGAAATGTGACGCAAAACATGTGTGTTTGTGAATGTGTAGGACAGTGTGGTGGATTGCCATCTGACAGATCCTGTTGTCAAGAGGCCTACACATTCACCCAATAAGGGCGCAAGAGTGTGTCACCATGGAAACAGGGGCTTAGAGAAATTGAATGACATGCTATTGAGACTGCCTACAGGACAGGTGTGTGACACACACACACACACACACACACACACACACACACACACACACACGCACGTACGTTGATCCCTACAGAGGTCATTCCCTAATGGTTTTGATGATCGTTTTGGCACTTATGTGCAGCATCTCTGGCTATAGCAATCAGCAAATACACACTCCTCAGAGCAGACAGTATCACTCAAGAAAACCTCTTTACAGGATCGTTTCTCAGGCTATGCCGAAACTGTAGTGACGACGATGATCTCCAAACAAAAGCTATTGAACTAAAGGAATGCTTCAGGACCGGGGCATACTCATACTGTTACATCGATTCAGCCTGTCAGAGAGCAGTGAGCACAGATGGACATTTAACTACAGGTCAAAAATGAGGCCAAATGAGTTTGCTTTTCAGCTGTTTATAATCAAGCATCTGTACTGATGAAACCAATAATTCTTTGACACTGGCACGTTCTAAAAGCCATTCGTCTTTGACCCCCATTAACCTCATTAACACAAGCATGGAACTTAAAAGACCGACTCGTCCATTTATATCGTTCCAAACCTCTGCTGTCCACTTCAATACCACTTCTAGCACAGTAGAGTAACAATGTTACCACAGCTATACATGAACTTAAGCCGAAAGTAGAAGGGCACTCAGAGAGTGCAGACCAATTAAAAATTGCAGTGTTAATGAAAGTGAAACATAATTTGTGTAGCCACCCCGTGATTCGGAGCATTTACATACATCATTTAACGAAAATCAGGCCAGTAGTTTTTCCATAAACCCGTAAACTAAAAAAACCCCAAAAATGGACAAACTGAAACGAAAGTTTTCGGAGGTAATTAAATAGTCTAGGATTGGAAAACAAAACTTGATCTAAATCATTAGCTTTACATTACAAATCGGACTACATATTTGATGCCAGCTTTGTTACTTTACGAAAAAAGTACTTTAAACATTTCGTTTAGTACTAAAAAAAGTATCTAGCCCACTCTTAAACTACTTATGCCTCCATAGTAATGTAAAAATAAGGAAACATGGCAGCATGACGATCGAAAGGTAATATTAACATAGCATTATGTACTATAATAAATTGACCTGTTATGTTGTTTGTAATATTTGTGCTCCTGCTGTATGTTTCTGTCTCTTCCTTTCATCTTACGCTCCAGGAAGCACAGAGGAGAGGCAGAGGGGATTTTGAGGACCGAGAAGAAGGACGAGAGAGGTTACATGGTGGATCGGACTCCTCTTGCCTCCCTCCTCTTCTCTCCTCTCTCCCCTGCCTGCCCTCCCACCCCCAGGTCTACCGAGCCGTGCTCCAGACTGAGAAGCCAGTCAGACACGGCCGTTCCCAAGGAGAGGGGGCCCACGGCGAGGCCGAGAATCCGGACAAGCTCCCAGCGTCTCAGGCTGTGCAGCAGCTCCTTCAGACAGAGACTCTGCTGGTGGAGAGGCGGGACAGGCAGAGACTGGCCAATAGGATGCAGCTGCAGAAGATGATTGGCAGGCTGGACCAACTGATGTTGATACCACCATAGACTGTTTTAATCCTCAAACTGTTGATTTTTTAAATTCAGAAATAAATAATAGTTTGCCAAATATTCACTTGACATTTGGATGAAAACCATATACTCACAAATAAATAAGCTTTCAACACCTTGAGTTCAGTAGCTGAAAATGATTATAACCTTTATTTTATTTTAACAAAGTTACAAAGAGCTTCACAAACAGAAGATACACCAGATACATCAGAAAAAGAAAAGAAAAAAAAAAACCTGAAGCAAATACATAATTCCTTATGCAAGCTGTCAATGTTTACAGGCAAATTAAAAAAAATTACATTTATCTAATTCACAAAATAACTTGCAATGAATTTAACAGAATGAAATTAAATTCCTACATCACAAACATCAGCTAATCTTAATGAGATCAGCAGTCAAAGCCAGTGTAGGTTGATGAGATAAGGAATTAATAAAGTCCCTGTGTCCTCAGAATGTGTATTCATGTTTTAAGAACTGGATTGTACAACATTTGTGCGTCGAGTATAAAGCGGGAGGACATGGTTAGCCTAGCTTAGCGCAAAGCCGGAAATCAAAGGGAAACAGCTAGCCTGGTTTTGTCCAAAGTGAACAAAAAAAACCTACAACAATCTCACTTAGTAACATGGATCTCTTGTTTAATCCATACATCAATCAATATCAATCTTGTCATCTCACTCTCAGAAAGAAAGCAAACAAGCGTATCTTCCAATCTGTTAGAATTTAACGTTTTGTACGTTTATTTAAAAGCCAAATGTTGCTCTAAAATGTGTCAATGGACCTTTACATCCATTTACATAACCAAATACCAACACTAAAACCTCCTTTTGACTGGACTTCAATTGCGTAAAATAATTTGGTTTTTAGAATAGCAATACTATTAAATCCAGCCGTCATCGCAGCAGTACTACTGTATGAAGTCCAACCCAGCTACAGTCATTGAAAACATTTACATCTTTATTCATTCATTAAATAATATAACACCAAATTATTTTCAGCACCATAAGATGGTGAAAGTGCTGCAAAAAATAGGAATATGAGTATTAAGATGCTAGACTTGAGCACTAATGCGTTAATGACCTTTGATGTCTACAGTATATTTTTGTCTCATAAGTTAACGACTGAGCAATAAGACTTAGGGTATACCTTTAAAAAAAAAAAAAAAACGTTTTGCAGAGGTGGTTTGATTTGAATAAAAGGACTAAAGAATAAATCATTATGAATTAACCACCAGTAGTTTCTGCATGTAGGAGTTGAGCCACTTCTGTCTCTCCATGGAGGTGAGGAGTTTACTCTTCTCTCTGAAGGCAGAATCATCAGCCACCATCATGTTCCTCTTCACCATGCCGGCACCCTGAGGCGACCACTCGGCGGGCCACGCCCTCTCCACGCTAGAGATACACAGAACAAGACCACAAGTTCAGTGACCAGAAAACAATCCATGTACAGAGTCTGCCAACACTAATATATTACTGCTGTTGGTTTTTTTGTTTTTTTTTAATTCAAGTTTGAGTTGATAAACCCATGACACCTAATAGTCATAAAATGTTTTTTTCTTTAGGATGCACTGCTTGATTTTGGTATAGCACCATACACCTCCACATTTCCTTCGAGACTACCTGTTAAAAAGGAACAGTCTGACATTTTGGTTAGGCCAGATAGCCTAGCCTAGCATGAAGAATGGAAACAGGTAAACGACTTGCCTGGCTCTGTCCAAAGGTAACCAGTCCTTCCAGAAAAATGTGGAGTAATTTTGTGATGGTTGCGGGCAAAAGTCCTTTATTATGCAGCACGTTTTCTTATAAAATGCGATGGAATATGCGGGATATTTATGCAATTTTATGCGATGAAATTGCGGGAACTCGCAAAAACTGCGGTTTCAGCGTGGCTTCATCGCGGGGTTCGCAGCTTTTCAATGATGTTCAGGTCGTGTAATTACGTCACTTCATAACGTTCCCATGGCAACAGGGGAAAATGACTGCTCGTGTGAAGTAAACGCAACATTTTTCAACTTTCTGCTAAGATATGCGACATTCTTGCAACGAAAATGCGGGTATTATGAAATCATGCAAGCCCCGCATATTTTGCGCGGAAATCGGCAATTTATGCGGCGAAAGTGTGGTGTATTTAAAAAAAAAATTGCAGACTTTGGCTGATTATGCATTGAATTATGCGATCGCATAATCACGTTTTTCCTGGAGGGACTGGGTAACAAAATCCACCCCTGCCAAGAAGTAGTGATACACATAACTCCCTGTGTCATGTTTTACACTTTGGGTTTTGTACAGATTAATGAATAGCAGACTTTGTTACCTTTGGACAAAACTAGTTTCTGGTTTCTAATGGAAGCGTGCCTATGTTCCCACATTTCTAAGATTTTTTTCAAAATTAGGCTCCATGTTGCCACATTTCCTTTTTCATAAATTTGTATCAGGTTTTAGCCCTCTAACCCCTAACCCTAAAAAATGTTGTGGGAGGATAGGGCTTAAATTGAAGGGAAATGTAGGAACACAAGACATAATTTTGAAAATGTCCTAGAAATGTGGGAACATAGGGCTGTGGGAACAGCTAAATGTGATGCCAAACCCATAGTCAGTGAGGGACATGTTATTATAAACACAGTGCCACTGAGTGTAAGAAAGTGTTGTGGTTGCTTTTTAAAAAATAGTGCTTTTTATTTTGATAAGAACGTCATGATAGCATTTCCCCTCACTGTGCAGTTACCTGGCCTCTGGCCTCTCGGGGGCAAACAGCCACGCCTCCCTCATCAGTCCTGCCTTGCTGTCGGCTGCTGCTCGGAGGCTGGGCGATGACATCATTTGAATGCTCCAATCACGGAGAGAGATGGCGGGCAAGAGGACATCCCAGTCATCTCGTGTAGGTTCCTCTGAATCATCAGGACTTCTGCAATCAAATCAGATTTCATTGAATGATTCCTTGGGAAACACATTTGGTTGAATTATGTAGGAATATCGAAATAAGTATAGTACATTTACTAATTATGTATCTGAAGTATTAGTTAGTTCAGCGGTCTGTTATTTTGGTACAATTGTACCATTAAAGCATAGGCATATGTTGCTGCTGCCTAGGTGAGATTGAGTGATTAACCACCTGAGAGGTAGTCGAGACTGAGGGAAGCCAGATGTCACCAAGGTCATACCCAGAATGCAAAGCAACAGGAAGGTCATTCGGGGGAAAGCAGGCAGCTCAGACATCCTAAAAAATAGAAGAAAGATGCTTCCTTAACATAATACATGTTAACTGAGTTGTGTAAGTAATATATAATCTTCAAACTTAACTAAATAAAAAAAACTATATTTCATCATCATTAATAAATAGTATGTTTTTAACAATGAAAACATACAAAATCCTCACACTTCAAGGCTAAATACACAATAGGCAGTGCTCTACCCTGCCTAAAGGATATTTACACCAGGCGCTGCAAGAAAAAAGCTGAGAGAATCATTAAAGATCCAAACCACCCGGGTAAGAGCCTTTTCTCCCTGTTGAGAACGGGAAGAAGGAACCGGATACACACGGCCAGCACTGAGAGGCTCAGGAGGAGCTTCTACCCTCAGGCCACTAGGATCCTAAACATGAAATAAATTGATTGATTAATTAATTGATCGATTCCTTATTGCTAAGTTATACATTGGGATTCTTTACATTTGAACAGGTTCTTAGGCTTGTTCCACCCGCCACAAGGTTCTGTACAATGTCATAAAATGCACTTCTCAACCTTGGGGTTGGTGTCTTTGTTTTTTTAAGACTCAGTACAGTAGGGTTTATCTGAAATAAAAATAAAATAGGATTAGAATTTTTTTTTTTTTTTTTTTAAGATATTTTAATGAGAAATGTAAGGCCACATAACCAGCAACTGTGCTCCAATACAGAGTCAGTAACAAAACCCAACAACATTTGAAAAGCCTTTTTCTGTTTTGAGGTTTAGTATGTGCTCAGCTGGAACCAAAGTCTGTCAATCATAACAGACACTTTTTTTCTAATTCTTCAAAAACAAATAGGATTTCTGAGAATGCATTCTCACGCCGCTTGGTGAAGAGGATTAATAGACTAACATCTTAAAGTAAAATTAGCTTCATGCAAAGGTGTTGGCAATGGAATTTGTTAAAAGTTGATAACCGGTTGGTAGTTGGCTGACCTCTTACCTGATTCTCAGGTGGATGTGTTGGTCTGTCTGTTAAAAGTTTGTACCATCAAGGTGCTTCTCAATGCTGGACTTCAGGGGTCAAAAGGTCAGGCGTCACACAAGCGGAGATATGTTCCAGCGACTAATCACAGTGACAGAAATGACTACTTGCCGATTCCCATCAACCTCTTATTTCTTCTCCGGTCTACTCTAAATAGAAAAACAAAAGTTTGGATATACACTTGGATTTTGCGTTTGGACTGCTGGTTGCTTCTGTAAGTGCCTGTGTGCAGGTCTACGGTGGTTGAAAGTATCGGCTTCTTGTCATACATACTTATATACCCTGGACTGGAGTGTTTTAACACCCCCCATCCCCCTAACCCACCCACACGTACGCAAGCATACACACCCTTCACAAGATCAAACCAACTTTGAGTTTAGCGTGCAAGAGGACAGGCCTAGCGGAAGTGCTGTTAGCTTGTTAGTGTCCTGTTTCAAAGGCTCTTAGTCATGGTGCTGTTCTGGAGAGCCCAACATCTTATTACTGAAAATCATTATAGTGCTTGTGTGTATGTGCGAGTGTGTTTATTCATACTCTGTGGCACGTTAACCAAACACTGGATAAACCATTGCTGTCTATGCAGAGATAGCCCATTTATATGGACATAATCCAGATATGATGAAACAAAATCATGTAAAACAGATAAAATAATTAGATTCAACCTGCAATAACTGACTAGACACTGCTATATTATTTATTATACTACACAGGAGGGGAGTATTGGTTATAATCAACCCCACCTGTGGAGTATTGTTTGTAATTGCCTGTGAAACATGCTGAAGAAGGGCATCGTGCCAGAAACGTCTGTGTGGTTATTTTTTGGGCTTTTCCACCTTTAATTAATAGGACAGCTAGGTGAGAAAGGGGAAAGAGAGGGGGAAAACATGCAGGAAATCGTCACAGGTTGGACTCGAACCCCACACCTCTGTGTTGAGGCATAAACCTCTTAGTATATGTGCGCCTGCTCTACCCACTGATCCAACCTGGCCACACCAAAGTACCTTTATATATTATTATCCACATTTAGGATCCAGCAACCAGTCTTCAAAGTCTTACAAGTTTCAATGTGAGTTGATCGCGGTAAGTCTTATTTTTTTATGGATATAATATTCCATATAAGACAACAACCTGCAATAATTGGCTTGACACTAATATATTATCACATTTGAACTTGATATGGCCAACTTGTTAGCATACAGGTGCCTATTTTTAGTCATTACATTTGGAGTCATGTTTGTGTCCACCTGATAATATTTACTCTCCTTTTAGCTCAGTTTTGGTTCTCATCGACTCTTGAGGGAAACATCTGGCTCTGCTGAATGATCCGCTATGTTCACCAGCTAGATGCCAATTGTCTGCTGTTTGGTGCTGGGCAAGTCATGTAGGCCTACAGCAGGTTTTTGGATATTTTGCACTGAAAATAGCTCCCTGTTGCAGCTGAAAACTACACTAAGAGAGTGAATCAAAATCAGTTAAGGACTCTTATCACCAAAACAATGAGCAGAATGATGCTGAAATGCTCCGTAGAGCTGAAGGGAAATGCAGATATGGTAATTACACTCTACTGGTTTATCACATTACACATCTGAGCCAGTGTTTGTTAAAAGACTAAGGCTGCATTTAGACCTGTAGACTCAATGTGTGATTAGAATTTGAAATTATGCTGCATAGCTAAAATGAAAAAAATGTTCTTTGAATTTATTACACTCAATGGCATCTACAATGTATTGAGAGTTCGTTGACATTCGTCCGCTATCGCTACTGTACAAAGACACCTTGTTAGTATGTCAGTATCATCTCCAAACATCAGCTTTAGAGGAAGGGATAAAAAAAAAAAAGGTTGTATCCATTCGCAAACGTGTATTTGATACTTTGACCCTGGATACATTGATACAGATTCTTCATGTGGATGCCTACTGAAATGGAAGACGACAAAGGGTGCCGAGTTGGTTGGCATACAGGTAGCTTGTTACCATTTAAGTACCTCATTATGGTCCTTGCTGAAAATAATGACCTGCAGACAGGAAGCAGCTGGCCCTAACAATGGGTCTGCAACACACTGACTTACACAGGATAACAAGCTTCAGACACAAAGTAGTGTCACTTCCTATTACCTATATTCTCATCAGAAACATCGGCTCCCATCGGTGCCATCGTCGCATCAGTTGGCAATGACATTAAACCAGTGTTCTGGAGGAATTCGAGTGGATGATGGCATTTGGGTTTTTTGAACACTTTTGTAGTGGCAATCTAACAAAAAATGCCACTGGAGGGAATTTGAAGGCATCTCCAACTCGTGCTGGTGCAAACGATGAGGTCCGCCATGACGTTTGATTTTATAAATAAGTTTTAAAATCTACAAAAACTTTGCCCACTGAAAAGTTAAAAACAATTAGACTAGAACAAAAATACGCAGACTATCACTATATATTTGGAATTAAAATAGCCCCACATCATCACATACCCTTCACCATACCTAGAGATAGGCATGGTTTTATTTCAGTTAGCCTAATAGCTGGTTTGATTTGCATTGAGAGATGATTTTATGGAACGTACCCTATGCCAATCTCTAGGTATGGTGAACGGTATGTGATGTCCAGTCGGAACGAGGAAAAGGGTTCTAGGAATTTTATGTTCTAGGAACTGCAAAAATCCCTCCGGTCGGAAAGCGGCTATATTGACATATATAAAATGGACCAACAGATCCCGTTGCTCTGGACGGAGACCAGTGAAGGATATTAGAAGAAGCACTTTTCAGGTGAGCGCTGAGCGTTACTGCGCAGCCTCAAACTGAGAGAGACGACGTAAATGTGACGTGAGCAACCTGTCTGAAAGTTGGAAGTCTTCTGGTAGCTATGCTAAGAGAAATCTCAATCATTCCGAATCTTGCAGAGACGGAGAGCGTAGGTATATGTAAAGAGATAGCAATAATTAGCCTGTGCCTATGTTAACTAAAATTCGCCCAGAAAAAGGATATTGAAAAGAGCAAGAGACCGGCTTTTTGAAGCGTGAAGGCTACCGTAGCTGTAATACGTACTTTGAACTGCGTGGCGCGAGAGAGTTGATTGCGATATATGATCTCAACGCTAGATGGGAGAAATTCCTACACATTGGACCTTTAACCTCAAAGCTGTCAACACTTTTTTGACAAATGTACAAACACATTGTGGCTTGATTGTTTGTATCACTATTATACAATAAAGAATAGAATAAAAAAAAAAAATACGTTTCACTTTGACAGCTGTAGACACGTCAGTCATTTTGATATTGATTTAGCAGAACTGTCGAAGGCTTTATTTAAAAATTGTAGCAATATATCCTACCGCCCATCTATTCCTTTTGTGAGAAGGCCAATCTCTTCAACACAGCTTGTAACAATTCTTGTTTTGTCCGTACCGTGACTCCACTCTTGCAAATCCAATTGTTCCGTCCTCTGAAGCGTAGTATTTCAACAAAATGAGGTGGCAAACAACAACAACTCGTGCTGGTGCAAGTGGGGTCCGCCATGACGTCTGAGTTCATCATTTTATTCAGCAATACGTTTAAAAACCATCTACAAAAACTGACTTTTGCCCACTGAAAAAAAGTTAAAAAAACAAAAAAACACGCAGACTGTCACACACCCACAGCTACGGTTGAACAACTGTGTGGCTTCCCAGTTCCTAATTAGCTCTCGCCGCTCACCTGTGATTCCCTTTGTGGTTGCGGTAATTAGCACACATACAGACAGGTGCGCAGGTGACGTAGTGCCCAACAACATTCACACAAAACTACTACACACACGCGCGCGCGCGCACACACACACACACACACACACACACACACACACACACACACACACACACACACACACACCCCCCAAGTCTTTATTTGGTTCCAACAACTTTTGTTAAAGCTTGTTAACACCCCTGACATCAGCATGGATCAGTAATTCTGTTCATTTCAAACAGAGAGACGCTTTTGAGTAAAACGTGGTTAGGGGGTTTGTTTGCTTGAATCAAACTAGTTTGTATGACATGTCATCTGACATCTAATGACAAAGGGCAAAACTGTTTGAAGGCTACCTGTTCTGAAGCCTGTTTGCCACTGTTGTCCCTTTCTAGCTGCATTCCACATCTCTCTCCAGGAATGTGGTGTGCCTTTGTAGCCTCAATACAATGAGTAGTACAAATGGGGTTAAGGGTGTACGCTTTCGTAGTCTCTCCCCGGAAGCATTCATGGCATTACACTTGGTTGTATATTGTGAAAGCGTGAAATACACCTTGAGAAAGAAGTTCAAATCTTACATGCCAGTTTATTTAAATTACAATCAGTATTAGTATATAGACAAATGGGGAAAGAAACTTCTTGATGCTTACTGGGAATGTTGTATTGAAAATGAAATATATTGGGCGCCCGGATAGCTCAGTTGGTGGAGCAGGCACGCATGAATGGGGGTTTACTCCTCGGCACAGCGGGCCCGGGTTCGGCTCTGACCTGCGGCCCTTTGCTGCATGTCGTTCCCCCTCTCTCAGTTGTGAGCATCAGAGAGAGTAGCACCAAGTATCAAAGAGTACAAACAGTATAAACATGATCATATATGTGCATGTTAGAATAACATATATTTTTACATTCTATAATACCATATCCTCCTGTAGTCGCTGGGGTTCCAGACCCCATGTGGAGATACAAAATCAGTCATTTATCACTTTGTTGTGTCATCTTAGTTGGCCACTGCTCGCTTTGGTGATGCAGGTGGATTGGAAAATGGATTCAAAAGGAGAGAGCCACAAACTACACCTTTTCATCACATACGATATTTTGTAATCCTGCATGCGCTACTCCACATCAGTTCTATTTTTCAATTAAGTTTAAATTAGATCAACCTTTCAAGCGAGACCTGAGATTGAAAACCCTTTCCTAACTTTTGTTTGTAAATGCAGTCACCAACTGGAGCAGTTACAAGCTAATCAGACTCTCCTCTTCTGCCTCTGGCTCCACAGCTGCAAAGTCAGATGGGGAAAAGCTTTCTGCGGGTGGACCCGGAGGTGGGTCGGTAGGGCAGCTGCGGCCAGGCTGGCTGATGGGTTGGTCGATAGGGTGATAGACAAAGCAGTAGGCTCCAGGTTGGGAACTGTTCTTAACACTGAGGGCCAGGTCTGTAGGAGCCATGGGCTGGTGAACACCATCCATATACACACCGAGCACGTAGCCCTCTGGGGGAAAGAAATAATGGCATGACGTTACCCCGAGAATGATAATACTGTAGTGATAATAAAATAGTAGTCAAGACCACATTCTTGACACTGGTGAACTTAAACATGACTCAAATATGACTTGTCTAACTTAATACTGAACAATGGCTGTAATCCTATTACTTCAAACCCCTAACATTGACTGTTGATTTGTGTCTATCCTACTGTTTACTTTATTCCCTTATAATGCCCATATTTAATGCTGTTTTTTAAAAAACTTTATCCTTGCACTGCGATATAGTTTTTATTTTACTATGTCTACATTCCTTGCACTATTGGACTTATTTGCACTACCACAATGACACACTCTCATTGAGCACCTTACCTGCCCTGTCACTGCAAGCGTCTCATGCTTATACATCCCTTAATACATTCATGTAGATTTTTTATTTAGTATCTTTTCTTTTATTGTCCATATTATTCATGTGGATTTGTTTGTTTTTTGTTATTTGTTATTTTATCATCCTGTTTATGATGTATGTGTGTTGTGTGTGATGTCTATAAGCTACTGGGACCTTGAATTTCCCCTTGGGGATCAATAATATATATATATATATATATATATATATATATATATATATATATATATATATATGTATATATATATGTATATATATATATATGTATATATATATATATATGTATATATATATATCTAGTTTCTTGAAGTATTAGCAGTAATGTAATTTCAGTCATTTTGATATCTAGAAGAGATTGCAACCTCTGCTTGACGACAATGTTAGGAAGTTGTCTGTGAAGGTTCTAAGTCATCCAGGTCATTGTTATCCAAGGAAGGGTTAAACTAGGGCTGGGCAATATATCGATATTATATTGATAACGTGATACGAGACCAGATATCATATCATGATATAATATCAATATTACAGTATATCGAAATCATGATATGAGACTAGATATTGTCTTAGACTTTGGACATCGTAATATCGTAATATGGCATAAGTGTTGTCTTTTCCTGCTTTTAAAGGCTACATTACAGTAAAGTGATGTAATTGCCTGAACTTATAGGCTGTTGTAGCTGTTCTATTATTTGCCTTTACCCACTTAGTCATCATATCCACTATTACTGATGATTATTTATCTAAATTCTCATTGTGAAAATATTTTGTGAAAGCACCAATTGTCAACCCTAGAATATCGTCAAAATATTGATATTGAGGTATTTGGTCAAGAATATCGTGATATCTGGTGATATCTGGGGGCACCCTGGTAGCATATATATATATATATATATATATATATATATATATATATATATATATATATATATATATATATCGTGATATTGTCCATATCGCCCAGCCCTATAGGTTAAACACAGGTGCTCCGAAGACGTTACGTTTCTCATCCGAGAGACTCAACGGTAGAGAAACCCCGCTATTTAACCTCCGTGGAGTTGTTTGTCGAGATGCTTCGTGTGTTAGTGGTCCTGGCTGTTGTAACGGCAGTCGTTATGGTCGTAGGAGACATAATGACTGGTCGTTAGAGACGCCTGAGGCCAAGTCTGAAAGACAATCATTGGCATTCTCACGTAAGGCGAAATTTGAGCGTGTGTCTAGTTTCCTGGGAAGAGATGAAAGGTCAGCATTGTAAGTGGGGATCCACATGTTCAGACTTAGGCTCGGATGTCTCTAACGACCACAAAGGTGCGGGTATACTCACGCTCGACACCGTGCGCGGGCCGCCGTAGATGGCACGCGCCCTACGAGCACGCGCCAGAGACATTTATGCTCAACACATTGTTCGTTGCAGTACTCTCCGAAACAACCAGAGGGCCTACAGACAAAATAATCTGTGAATGAGCAAGAAGTAGTAGGGAAGAAGAAACCGGAAGTTAAGGAAAGCAGGCTGCCTGGCAACAGTAGTAAACACAACCATGTTAAACACCGACGTACCGCGAAACATCTACTGTAATCATTAACGTGACTGTTGTTTATCTCCAAATCTAAATGACTGTCTGCCTGTAACACTGTTAAGAACGCTCTTTACAGGAAGCTGTTTTTTAACTTTGACAAAACGATCTCTCATGTTTTTCCACACTCTCCAGCAAAATATTTCTTCTTTTCCCAGTGTGGTGTCTCTCTCTACACACATATTTAAGGCTGTTTGACTCCCTTTGTAGCCTGAAAAGCCAGAGCGACATCCAGATGTTGGGTCTGGGAACTCACCATTGGCAGGGCTCAATCCGAGGGGCGGGATAAACGGTTGTCTTTCAAATTCCCTCCGCACGCAATAGGATAGCGCTACAACCAACCAGAGCAACGAAGATTAAACTTTTGCCATATTCGGTCGGCAAAACTCCGAACACATCTTCCTTTTTTAAGAATGACTTCAGTGCTTATCTCCAAGTCTTCCAAAGCCGATTCGAAAGACCACTGTTCGCCAGCAGCAGCAGCCATCTTCTTTGTTTTCAAGTAGCAGGGAATTCACACGGAACCGTCGTAACTCTGCCGTCATTATGTTAAACCTGCCCACCGACGTTGCTAGACAACCCTGGCTGCAAATTACATTTGCTGCCGCTAGGGTGCATCTAGATTTCTAGGCTACTCCCTTTGGTCTGAACGTGGAGAATAACACAGATGTTTGTATGGACGAACCTGCTCTTCCCAGCCGACCGTGTTGAACTGAAAATGCAGCGCGCGCAGTGGGCGCGTAGCTACAAAAATTCATAGGTGCACGACCACACGCCACGACAGCTTGTGGGGCCTTCACGCTGCCAACGACAGCCGTGGTGACGTCATTTTATGCCAGGAAAACCGCGGCTACCATAAACCACGCTTAATGACCATCACAACAGCCAGGAACACTAACGAACCAAGCTGTATCGATCATTTTGAAAAACTACCTCACAGAGGTTAAATAGCTGGGTTTCGGAAGACAGACGTAACGTCTTGAATTTGAGAGTAACACTATAAATATCAGGATTTTCTGTATAAGGTCAGGAACTGACCAAATGAAAAATAAAACAATTGAAAAAGCCAGTGCTGACAGTAACATGTGACAGCATCTTTCAGACATTCACCTTGTTCAAAGCGTGCAGCACACTGCTCAGCTAGCTGTTCCATTGTCGTGGTGGGGAGGATACCCAGAGTTTTGGGGTTGGTTCCAATCTCTGGACAACACACTGTCAGAAAGTCCTGCACATCAGAAATACAATTTTTTTTTATCAGTGTGTCTTCTTATTTGTTCATTTGTAAATTTAATGAAAATGAATATTGCATTTTAATAATATTGTGCTTTAAGCCATAGCACATACTAAGACTGGCAGCATAAAATACCACACTTCATTGTACAGTATCTTTGAGCATGTGATTCACTCTGACCTCAGATCAGAGTGAACAGTGTGCCATTGTTGATAATGTCTTGTGTGTGTGTGTGTGTGTGTGTGTGTGTGTGTGTGTGTGTGGGCTCTATACTTGAGGGTTACGACTTGGTTTTAGGATTAGGGTTAGAATTAGGTTATGGTTAGGGTGAGGGTAAGGGTTAAGGTTAGGCATTTAGTTGTGATGGTTAAGGTTAGGGTAAGGGGCTAGGGAATGCATTATGTCAATGACGGGTCCCCACAAAGATAGTGCCACAAACCTGTGTGTGTGTGTGTGTGTGTGTGTGTGTGTGCGTGTGTGCGTGTACCCGAATAGATCCTTGGGCCATGCGTTCCTGGTTGAGCGTGCGTCGTCTCTCCCAGCGGTGGATGGAGTCCTGAACCTCTCTGCTGAGCTGTCGTGTTGCTGTCCTCTGCTGGTCAAAAGTCTTGATGTGCTCCAGAGCCCCGTAGGTGGTGGTCAGATAATAGGAACCTACACACACACACACGCACGCACGCACGCACGCACGCACGCACACGCACACACACACACACACACACACACACACACACACACACACACACACACACAAGAGCATGGTCAATAATGTGATATATAGATGAGTCAACCGGATAAAATGTTGATGTGTTTTCTGGGTACCTTCTCCTAGTGCTAATGATGGGTCCATCAACTCCATCATATATTCAACATCCAGCTTCAGATTGGACAGATTGCATCTAGCCAGGACATACATCATTACAGGCAGGAAGTCATCAGCGCCATGGGCCCGCCCTAAACACACACAAGCACGCACGCACGCACGCACGCACACACACACACACACACACACACCCCCCCACACACACACACACACACACACACACACACACACACACACACACACACACACACACCCACCCACACACACAAATAAATATATTGCCAGGGTAAACTCCAGAGAGGAAACAATTTGAGATTTGAGATTAAGAAGTCTATACACGTATTCATGTAAGTCTAAAAACAGCAGATTCTCAATGTTTTGTGCCAATGTGTAGTATTTAAAAAAAAAAAGTAAGACCAGTTGAGAAATGTTAAGAATAAATCGCCACTCTCAGAATTTGACTGTTGTCGGGGTGGTCACTGTGGCCACAGGTGTCAATTACAGGATAATGGCACATTGATTTCTTCTTAATTTCTTAAGATTCTCTTGATTCAGTTGTAGTCTGGATCAACAGAAGTACATTTCCAGAACTTCCAGGCTGACATGCGGGGCATGAGCCATGCGCCGGATGTCCCTCACCTTCCGCTCTGTGTGTGTTGCTGTTCTCAAACTCTGTTCGCTTTGGGAAACAGACTAGAAAACTACACGCTGATAATGGCAAGTTTTGAAGAAAATTTGGATCGTGCAACAAGGGCCTCCCTTGCTTGGTTCTTTCGGAGAATGAATGTAAAGATTTACAAAGAATATGTTTTCTTTAGCAGGTTGCAAATGTTCCAACAAAACACTTTCCATTTTGCAGAGCCATCATCGCTGTGTCCGGAGCTTAGCACCGCCCAAGACGATTGTGATTGGTCTAAGGAAATGCAAACAACCCAGAGCGTTTTTTTTTCTTCCCCTATCCTGGAATGTATATGTGGTGTAACCAGACTCAACAGCGCTGTGGAGATAGGTCTGTCAATGAGAGATTAACTCAGATGAGACCACCCCAAGCCCCCCCAGAAACAGCATTGGGCTGTGAGGTGACTTTGGCATAGTGACTGCAGTTGAATTGCAGTTTACGTGATGCCCACTCGCCCAAAATGCCCTTTTCTCATAGAAAATCCTTATGACAGAAAACAGCTTTAGAACAATAAATACATCTTTCTAAAATAATTCTACTACTATAACAATTTGAGCCATTAGGGACTGTTAGTTATTTATTTAAGGGGCCACCGGAGGAGTTTTGGGACCTTTAGCCAAAAAAGACCTGACCCTCCCCTCGCCAGTAAAAAAATTTCTATGACCCTCCAACACAATTTAGAAAATAAGGCATGACCCTCCCCCAACAATTTATCAATACCTTTTGTATTGGTTTGTGCTTGTCAAATATACAGATTCCCATTGTTTCTTAACAGCCATGTCATATGTGACTAAACCTCTGCATCCTCATCTGACGCATCCCACTCCTCTGTTATGGTGTGGTGGCCATTTCAGGAGATTTACTCACTAACATTGTTGTGGAAACACAATAAGCATGGAAACTAAATGCACACTTCCTGTATTACTGCATTACTTCAAATGCTAAGTTACTCCTCTAGTAAACTAGTATTCACATGACATAAAACAATAAAATATTAAGACCATTCAGCAAGGCACTCTGGGTAACATTCAACACACAAACTGGTTGCTAAGGACTCGTCACTAGGCTTCATCCACTTGGACGTGGAATAAACGTATAAAAGTCTAAATCTACACAAAAACCGCACTCAATTAGTAAGCTGACATCAAATGTGGCATTTAGGAAACCTTTATTGCAACCTTGACACGGTAAGATGTCCAGACTAGCAACAGTCATTTTTGTTTTTTACGTCCTGCTGCTGCCATCGTCAGCCAGGTAATACTTTTTTTTCAGCATTCCGGGACGGGAAAAAGAAACGTGCTCTGGTTTATTGGCATTTCTTTAAACCAATTACAATCGTCTTGGGCGGCGCTAAGCGCCGGACGGAGCAACGGCGCCTCGGGAAGGAACTTGTTTTGGTGGTTATGTGTGTACGTTCAAAAGTTGTTTGAACAGAAAACTCAGATTGGACAAAGAGTCTAGCTAGCTGTCTGGATTTACCCTGCAGAGATCTGAGAAAAGGTTAACCATAGTCCTCAGAAATCCACCAGAGTTTAAAATGCCAACACAACAGAAGCCCAAGGTAACGGAGCAATCCCGGAAGTGGAACGTCGGGGATATAGACTAGTGCCATCCCAACTACAGAATTTCCTGCCTTCCCGGAGGTGTATTTAAACTCGTGCTGGATGTGTTAAGTTTAGCTGAACCCTTCAATGTAAACAAAGATATTGCGGGTGCCATAAACACATATGCTTACCTAAATCATTAACCCAAACACCTCAGCACAGACTGAAAACAATGTCAGCTAGACCAAACTGCAGTACAGCCTATCCTTATGTGTGTGTGTGTGTGTGTGTGTGTGTATGAATGTGAGTATGTTATGTGTTAACTTCCTCCCCTGACCTTGGCAGGATGGGAGCGCTCCAGGCAGCACTGTCTTATCATACAGCTGCTGTCTCCCATAGTCTCGCATTGCCAGACCTATCTCCGCAGTGCTGCAGAGATAGGTCTGGCTACACCACATATACATTCTGGGATAGGAGAATAGGAGACCTTGCATTTCTTTAAACAAATCAAAAATTGTCCTTGGCAGCGCTAAGCTCCAGTCGCAAAGTAGGTGGACCTGCAAAATGGTGTCAGGAAGTAACTTGTTTTCAGTGGTACATTTGCACCCCGCAAAAGAAAAACACCACATACAATATTAAATGATGTTAACTGCTCACACAATACAGCGACGTGAGCTGATTTAAATGAGCTGGATACATGGTTAAACGCCATTTGCTCTCACCAGTGTATCGCCATGTGTACTTTGTCCATAGCAATCCTAACCAATCTGACCCAAAACGTCCCAGTTAGAGAGGAAATGCCATAAACATATTCCTTGTAAATCTTTACAATCATTCCTCGAAAGAACTAAGCAGGCCTGCCTTGTTGCACGAAAAACGACAAATTCCCGCTACGTTTCCTAGACTACGTTTCTCGTCTTCTATGGAGACAAGGAGTTGAACTACTACTCATCCTGAGACAGGTTATGACCTAGTTTGTAAATTCAACCACAGTGATATTAGAATAGCATTATGGATCAGATGTTAAAGGACTGTTATGGGGCTCTGACCTGGGCTGCTGGCAGACATGGATTCATAGATCATCTTGCAGGCCTTCAGCATGAGCTCAATCTTTTTCTGGGGAGAATATTCCAGATGGAGGCTGCTCAGTTTGATGCTGATCTTCTCCATAGTAGAGGCCTCGGGGATGGCAGTGGTTACTCCTAATGCTGTGGTGGTGCTGCCTAGGACGGCAGACTGACACACACAACAAAACACACACTATCAGCATCACAACTGCTGCTGCTGCTACTTTGAATATAAATGTACTGTACTGTACCTGGTTCTGTGCCAGTTGTTTCAGGCTGCCGTCGTCGGTGTGCAGTTTCTCCAGACTCTTGTAAATTGGCTCCCTCAGTGGCTTCAGTACACTCTTACACAGAGCAGCTTCTACCATGCTCTCTGCATGGACACACACATGTATAATTCATTCAATTATTTTGAATTTTCCGTCGTGCTAAATGGACAAAAATTGGATAACAACCCCCGCTGACTAACGCTACGCCTTTGAAAATGACCATGTAGTTGAATCAACACCTCTCTGACAGTCAACAAAAACTAAACACTATTGTATGGGCTTCACAAAAGGGCTGGGTACCGAATTCCATTTCTTTTAGGCACTGACCGAATTGCCTCTAAAGTATCGAGTATCGAAAAATGCCTTGTCATTCAATACCCAATTTCAATTCCTAAGAAGTAAATCTCATCAGAGTCAGTGAGCCAATAAGCATGCAGCATGCTTCTACAGTACCAATATCTAATAATGTCTGTGATTGGCTGTTTGGCAGGCAGGAAAAACTCTATGTTACACACAGAGACGGGGCTCACGTTGTAGGAACTGAAAAATAAATAAAAAGATTTGTGCCGTAACGTGTTATATTGTAATTTATTTTTGTTATATTAAAAATTGGTATTGAATAAAGTCTCGTTTAGGAACTGGTATCGAAGTCACGGTATTGATATCGGTACCGGTATCGGAATTTTTTTAATGACACCAAGCCCTAGTTAATAGGAGCCATGTATATTTTATGTTTGTTTCTCATTTCACCTATTATGTAAGGTAAGACGTCACAGGGGTTGGTCTAACAATTATGATTGTCTATTAAGCACCTGGCGGAGTTTTGGGTTCCTACATTTACAGTTGACTGCAAAATGTCACTGCAAATTTCACCCTATCCACGTTCACCTAGGCACGTATTATTTTTTCATGTGCTACTGGAGTTTGTCAATTTGTTTTTTTTTCTTGCTTTGAAATGGACAAAACATCCTTAAAGGCGTATCCCGGATTAGACCTGGATTATTCAAACGGTGCGTCATACAGGTGTTGATCGTCAGCCTCTCAGCGGTGGTTTCAACGAAGTTGTTGCACAGGTGTTAAAATAAACGGCTACATCGTTAATTAGTACTTATGACAATATAGTAGGGATGTAACGATTTATCGAATCCTGCGATATCGCGATAAAAAAATGTCTTAATACTATTGACTGATTGACTGACATAACCTACTACTGCAACTCAATAGTATCTTGTCATATATACAGTATGTCAACATATTTCAAACTTCCTGTTCCCAGTTCTTCTCCCCCCCCCCATTATTCTTAATATTTTATGTTATTGTTGCTCTCTGCTATTGTTACAATTTTTATATATCTGATTGTATATATTTTTGGCACATTTATTTATTTATATATATATATATATATATATATATATATATATATATATATATATATATATATATATATATATATATATATATATATAGGGGGTCGAAGGGGGTCTTGCCCTGGGTGTAAGTCAATGTAGAACCGCCCCTGATTGTGGCAATACAACCTTTTTTGATTCTGATTCTGATTTTGAAGAATTCATTTGGGAAACCAAACAGACAAACATCTTAAATAAAACATGACATAGTTTTAGAGTTACCCAGTTTGTCTTGTGCATACTGATGTTGGGGCTCCAGCATAGCTTGCAGCTCGGTACTCTGCAGTAGGTAACTCTTCAGCTGAGTCATCATCTGTCTGATCTCCTGCAACAGCTCGGTGGAGGAGGAGTGGTTCGACATGGTCTCCAGGGTGAATGCACGGTGCTCTTTCACCTAAATACAAAATATGAAAGCTAAACCTGATGCCAATTGTATTTTGAAACTTTTGGTTGATGTTGTTATCCAGAGAAATCCAAATATATCCGCTGGTTGTTGAACTCAAAACAGATATGGATATTTTCTCCCTCTGTGTACTCACTCACCAGGTTCCCAAAGTAGCTCAGAGGGTCCCTGGCCAGCTCTACGATGCGCTGTGTGAGGCGGCGGTCGTGGCTGATGAGGCCCGTGATGACGTTGGACAGGCGGTAGCGTGCTCGGTCCAACATAACAGTGGTAGAGGTTCTCTTTACTGGGTTGGTACTCTCTGCAGGGCGACTGGAAAGAAATATACAGTTAGATTCAGTGTCCTTGTGACTCACGTCACGCTTTTAGAAACATTCAAATATAGAAAAATTCTGTAATACATGACTCGTGACTTTGAATCCTTTGACCAAACATAGTGGTACCCATTGATTATGAGGTCCAGTCTTCACTCGTCTGAGACCTTCTATGTATGGAAGTGTCATATATAGAGAGGAATTTGTACGCATAGCTCAACACGTTTTGATGAGTTGAACTCTGTACAAAGTTCCTGTCTGTCTTAATAAATGCATGTGGACCAAGTATGGAGTGTAGACTGGTAGCTCTGACATCTCTCCATATAATGCATGTGTATAGGTCCTATTTGCATGTGTGTGTATTTCGGGCCTGTGTGTGTGTGATGTGAATGATAACCGACAAAAAACAACAACCTTGTACATTCTGATATTCTGCATGCCTTGACTACAGTGTTACAGTTTCTGGCCTGAAAAGCGTTTAAAGAGGATGTAGGTAAGCTGATATTGATGCTACACACAATTTTACACAATTAATACAAAAAATATGAGTGTAACTTTGTGTCATCCTCTGCTCTAGTGTCTATTCTGAAACCCTTCTTCCTCTTAATGTACTATAAATGCATGTACTCACTCACATACTACAATGCTATGCACGGGTTAGACTCAGAAGCATATTTGCATTACATGTTGGATATTGCATAATATAATAATAATAATAATAATTTAAAGATGACTGACACTTATTTATTTCCTGGCCTTGACTGCTAGTCATGATAAAAAGGCCTAGCCCAGAATGTAGCAGCATGGCTTTCAACCAGAAAGATTTATATTACCACAGGTTTCGACCATCTTTCACAATTCATAAACCCCTGGTTACATATATGATGATTGAGCAGTGGCCTTTTAACACCTACAGGGTTAACAGAGTAAGTACCAAAGCTGAGGACACCTTTGTGTCATGTGTTGTCTTAGACTTTTTAATTTGCACTCTTTATATTTGCACTCTTCCCACTTTGTATGGCTGTACTGCTGCACAGCAATTCCCCTCAGAATAAATCAAGTTTTATCTTATCTTATCTTTGTCCTTAGAGCCCCCAGGCTTTCAAACTATCTTTTTCACAGGAACAAACTATCCATTTGCATTTAGTTAGAGACAGTTTGTTTATATGTCACACTTTTTTTCTTCTTTTTGTCACGTTATTTCACCAAGAAAAAAAAGAAGCAAAAATATCACAAATGTAAGTCAACTTCCACTAAATGTGATAGTTTCCATTATTACTTTAAGGCAAATTCAAATGATAAAATATGTTAGTGTAAAATATTTGACTCAGAAAATCTTGTTTATCTAGTATATGTGTGAGCATTTCTCGCATACAAAATCCACATACTGTGCAGTTGGAACACACTACATACTCAATTTAAACGTCGTGCTTAGTATGAATAGTATGAGTAGTATATTAGCATGCAATTTCAAACACAGCCCAGTACTTTAGTATCTCTCTACACCAGCCAATCCAAACCTACTTGTGGTTTTGCTCCTGCTCCTGTTTCAGCTCTCCTTCTTCCTCAGTGCTGCTGGCAGAGCAGGAGTCGGGATCAGTTGCTAGCACAGCACCGCCCTGTGGCGAGTACAGCGACACATCTGGCCGCCGCGCCGGGGAGGGAGGGGCCCCTCTCATCCCAGCAGTCTGATTGGCTGATTCTCCTCCCGCCTGGATGGGGCACACAGGTGCTTTTGGGGGAAACGGTTTCCTCCTTGGCGGAGGGACTGGACGGGACGGTTTTTTCACTGACGGAGAACACGGGGAGCTGGATTTCTGTTTGTCCTCCTCTTCCTCCAATTTCATGTCTCTTTCCTCCTTCTCATCCTCTTTCTCTCTCTTTTCCCCATCCCTTTTAACCTCCTCCTCTTGATGCTGGCTACTGTTCTCTTGCTCAACCCCCTCATCCAGCTGACCTGATTTACTTCCCGTTTTCTCCTCTTCTCTCTCTCCTCCCCCCTCTCTCTCCGTTTTCTTTGCAGGTTTTTCTCCCTTCTCTCTCTCAGTCCCCTCTCCTTCCTCTCGGTCAGTGCTTTTCCTGGACGAGGTGCGACGGAGAGGAGCAGGAGGCAGTGGGGGAGCGGCTCGGCTCTGCAGGGGGACAGGAGGCCTCGATGGAGTAAGTGATGTCGACGTTGACTTCCTCTCTTCTCTCTCTCCTGCGCCTCCCTTTCCTTCCTTTTTTTTCTCAACTGCTGGCGTCACAGAAGATGAAGTGTGAAGTGAGGGGGGAGAGGAGAAGAGGAGGCCCATCCCTGACCCTGAGCCCAGGCTGGGGGGTCGGGGTGGGGGGCGCTTGTATTTAATCTCATGGCTGGGCGTGGTCTTAGTCTGGCCTTTGACCTTGGCTGTGCTGATCTTCTGTGCGGCTTCTCCATTCTGCAGGGAGGGGGTGATGTTTTGATTGGCGATGATATCAAGTTTGGAGATAGAGGAGTGGTTCAGGTCTTTGTTGGGGCTCTCCTCTACAGTGACGTACACGTACAGTTTGCTGTGATTGTGATCGATAACCAAGTCCTGGTTCTGTGCCTGCTGGTTCAGATCAGACGTCCAGAAATCTGCAACACATGCAGTCAGTGTTTTAAAAAAAAAAAAGTTGCTATGTACTCATTTATGTTTAGTTTCTTTTTTAAATTTCTCTGAAATCACCTGTCTCACATTGTAGTATTATATGGAAACGCTGTTTTATTGTAGACCTTGGAAAACTTCTTACCACAAGGTGATTTCAGTATCTTATCTTATCTTCATTCCTATTAAATATGCTCACTGAGTGCATACACAGAAAAAAACCCACAGCCTTCCTCACTTCTGCGTATTGGGCCATTTGTTTTGGGTGTAGGACACAAATTGTCCACTGGTGTCACTAGTGTGCTAGTGAGTGATGTCTATTTAGGTAGGAACCTTTCAACAGATAACAGGGGGTGCTGTTAATCAGAGGAGCACAAATAGTTTTTGAATGCATCAAATGTTTGTTGATGGAGCTTAATGGACACATGGATTCTTACACGTTCATTTGAAGAACATTGTGATCAACAAATGACCATCTAAACGCAACGATGACTATTGGAGTCAGTGATTTCAACAGTAGGCTACGGAGCGGTGTAAGGTAGAAGACTAGTTTACTAGCCATAGACTGTATGTTTCAAGTCTGTATAGCAGCCTCTCAGTGGTCTTTAAGTTTTTAGGTGTAGCCATTATAGGGCCCATTGAGCATATGCACTACATTGGAGTAGTGACCACAATCCTCCTCCAGCTGAGCCGGTTGAGCAAACGTGCATCCCAGACTTCCGCTGGCCGAGCTGGCTAACTTCCTGTTGGCTGCCCACACACGTGGATGGGATAAAATAATTGAATCACACAGTTCTTCTTGACTTTCCAGATGTTACTGGACTGAATGGATTACAGTCCGATAATATAATCATCACTGTTTTACAGTTGCTGCTTTTCAAGTGAGTGTGTGTGGTAAGAATGCTTTTTGGGTCAGTGTGCTTGACTTGATGAAAGCTAAAGTTGCAATACCATGTGTGTGTGGCCACTAGGCCTAAACTAGTTCTCAGCTTAGCCCTGTTTCCGAGGGCATTGGCTTGGTGCATTGACTTTGAGTCTTGTTGTCATTGTGAGGTTGCCAGGCTACCAGGAAGTCACTGCACCCAGCAAGAAGGAGTCCTGGACATAAATAATTACACTTTGGTCTTTGTACGGATTAAATAAACGAAATATAACTTTGGTAGTTAAAGCTGCAAGCGCAATGAACAGGGCCCTCGTACTTTTCCGCACGTCGGGGGTACTGGCGGGACGCCATTTGACACGGCCGTGGATCTTTTTTTTGGGCCCCTCGGACACTGCGCACACGACTTAGATGTTATTTCCTGCGTGGAGTTTGTAGTGCTGGAGATGATGTATTGCAAATTTTGTACCACTTTTTCCTCTATATGGTGCTACAGAACATGCACTTAAAATGCATTATTTTGCTGTATGATGTTTGTCACACAAGGCCACACTTGCCACACTTCCTGTTGCGAGTAGGAAGCGCATTTACTTTGACTCAATATTGGCATGTAGTCTGTTGAGTCCTCTAGGAGGAAGCAGTCTAAATGTTCCATACCTGTAAAGGGGCTAAAACGATATATTTTACATTGCTTCTATCAGTGCCTAATACTTTTCATATTCACTTTCAGTTTTTCAAAGTGTACGTTCATTCTGTGTCTATATTTTCATACATGCCGTCTTTCATTGCTGTATCCTGCTCGTTGCTCCAGCAATGACCCAACTTCAATGCACTAATAATGTAGATTTATCTACCTGCACCCATTGCGGAGATGACCTCCAGCTCCTCTCTCTTCGTTGCTGTGGTAATAGCTTGGGGTAATCTCAGTGGAATGGCCAGAATGTCCCTATTTGGTGGATTTAATAATAAAAAGCCAGCATTAAGTGCAAGCAGGGAGTTTTAATAATATGACATAACACAATCTTGCAGTGTGTGTGTGTGTGTGTGTGTGTGTGTGTGTGTGTGTGTGTGTGTGTGTGTGTGTGTGTCATATGATTTTTATGGTGTAAATGTGTGTGGATATTGCATGTTATGGATGTTTAGTGTATGTCCGGAAAAACATCTTTGTGTACGTATGTTCATAGTTTGTATTTATTGTACATATACTGTATGTATGTATGTATGTTTACTGTAAATGTATGGCTTAAGTGTCATCGCATACTCACACTCCGAGTACATTTGACCCCAAAGTCCGGTTGGTTTGACTAGTGTGATCGTTCCGTACCGTGCCTGGGCACGCTAAATCTGGGCCAGCCTGAAATGGGTGGGCCAGGGCAAGGTTCGGTTGGACTCGGGCACGCTACGCATCTGTGTGGTCGCTAAACATGCCCGAGAACGGAACTGCCTTGCGCTGCATAAGCAATAAACCTGTTAGGCATGCGGGAGGGCTGTGTATCGTTGCACCCCGAACAACTCGAAAAAAGCCACAAAGTAAGCATTACAGTGATAGACTCCATCGTGCTGTACGATAGCGCTCCACTTTTTCTTCAAACCAAAAAGTTGCATCTTAATGACATAAGCGTGCTCTGGCCAGCAATGTAATGACGTAAGCGTGCTCTGTGTGGTGGGATTTCCAGAAACACCATCTTGTGCTATGATGAGACAAAGGGAAAGCTTAGACAACATCAGGTCATTCATAGGCCACAGGTCAGGGGACGAGAATATTCGGCCAGTCTCTAATAACCATACCTCTTCATGTATAATTATGATTGTCTCTCTACGAATTCAAGGTAGTGTAGACAGCTGCATGATAAGGGAATGTTTTGTTTCAGGACTGTCTCCTTTTTGAGGTCGGTGGGTCTGCCACACTTTTGCCTACTTCCCAGAAAAGGTTCAGCAAAACGTAGTCTATATCCACAATGTTCCACTTCCGGAAATTCCACCGGATGTGACTCTTTTCGGCCAGATGTCTGTTTCCTTCCTCTTTCTTTGTGTTGGAATTTTAAACTCAAACCTCAGATCTCTGCAGGGTAAATGCAGACAGCTAGCTAGACTATCTGTCCAATCTGAGTTTTCTGTTGCACAACTAAAACTTTTGAATGTACACGTTCCACCGAAACAAGTTCCTTCCTGAGACTATTTTGCAGCTGCAACGTGGCTCTCTCACGAGTTTTTCCTTAACACCCTGGCCCTGAATGTTTTCAAACCGTCTCTGATGTTTTATTGCAGTGTGACTGCAGGCCAGCGGGGGAGTGGGGGACAATCGTGTGTGAGTACGCCTTTAATGTGCACTTGTCAGCACATGTGTATATATGCACACAAATCATGTTTTTATTTTTATTTTTGTGTGCTCGTGATGTTTTTTGTGTATCTGTACAGTATGTACATGTGCCCATATGTGTGTGCAGTGTATATGTATTACCTGCTGGCACAGTAGAAGGAGATCAATTTGAAGATGTCATCAAAAACCAGACAGGAACCATTTAAGTGGAGAACTGTGACAGAAAACGATGTAAGAATGAATCACTAACTGCTTTGCTATCTGTGCTCTGTCATGCAAATCCTGCATTTTGTGTTTCCACTCTCTGAAGCTTTTACAGTAGCTCTCTGAGTTATGAAGCTGACTCAGTGTGTGGCACGTACATGTCTTGTGTTGTTTGACCGTCAGGTTGTGTACGAGAGGTGCCCCCTGTTCATCAGGCAGCCGCACCGACAGCGTCATGTCCTTGTCCTCTGAGCCGTTAAGCAGGAAGGCCTGCAAAAGGTCAACATGTGGTTACAACTCTGTGAGGTCAGAATGGAGAACAGTAAAATGTCAAGACTTACACAAACACAAACACATACAGTGAGCAAACATAAACCATATAAATCACAAACATAAGTCCATTATTGTGTGTCAACACAAGATATACTGTATTACAGCTTTATATACCACAGGTTGAGCAACAGCAAAACACCACACCAACTACTATAGCCTCTATTAGTCTGTATAGTGATTGACAATAAGGGTTTTAAAAGCTGATTTAGTTTTTTTTACAGATCCCATAGTTTCCTATAATTTCCTAGAAATAATTTATATGTACTGTGAATTCATAGAAAGAGTCCTGGAAAACCTTGTGTCATTGTGGAAAATTGAGACACTGTTCAGATGACAAACTTCAAATGAACTGTTACGCAATCTAGTCTTTTAGTCAGTGCACAGAGAGTCATCCAAAAATTTAAAGTTAACAGTCAAGCATATGAATAAATCAGAGTTTTCAATATTAAATGGCTCAAATGATTAGTTTGACATTTTATGATATACGCTTATTTGCTTTCTTTTTCCGAGAGTGAGGTAAAAGGATTGATATAAATCTAAAATGTGCATTAAGTATGGAGCTACAATGCAGCCATGAGGCGACAAGCTGCGCTTAGCATAAAGACCAGAAACAAGGGGAAACAGCTCGCCTGGCTCTGTCCCAAATTTAAAAAGTACAGCTACCAACATCCAACATCTGTGAAGCCCACTGTTGTTGTTGTCACATGTTGTATAATGTTTCTTTAATCTGCACACAAACACAAAAAAGGCAATTTGTGGTTTTAGAAAGAGTTACAGGACATGTTGGAACTATTTCTAGACAAACAACTAATCTGCCCTAGCCTGGATGCCAGCCGAACTTAGCCCCGCCCACAACATTTGAGGTCAGGAAGTTCGGTCTGGACTTGATCCGTTGTGGAGCAACTATGCTCGAACCAGAGCTGTTCGGACCAATCATATTGTCAGGGCGGGCTTTATACGATTGATGGACAGATGATCAACAGTAACGTAATCAACCACGTCACCAAAGAGCGCTTGGGTTGAATTTGTTTACAACAAAGATGGCTGCCGCTGGAGAATTGAGATGTGTAGATTCCGCCATTGCGTCTGTTATAGAAGATATCGACAGCACATTCATTTTAAAAGAGGAACAGAGAACCGCGATCAAGGCATTGGTCGATTGGAAAGATGTTTTTGCCGTCCTTCCAACGGGATTCGGCAAAAGTTGAATTTATCATACGTCACATACTCCATTGCTCTGATTGGTTGTAGGTCTATCCAATTGAGTGCAGAGGCATTTTCTTTCCTGGTTCGGTTGACACACGCCCCATAATCACAGCCCAGTGGAGCAGTATCAGACTCATATTCTGACTAGAATCTGAGTATGACCACGTCAGGCTAAATCTGCTAAAACTAAAACCACAAATTGTTGTTTTTACTGTTCTGTTTGTGTACTGGTTAAACAAATAAAATACAACAGATTACTGTACTTCAGTGGTGTACGGTGTATTTCTAACATCGGAGAGAGAAAGGCTGTTTTCCCCTGTTTCCAGTCTTTATGCTAAACTAAGCTAAATGTTTCCTTGCTCTACTTAAAGGTCCCATGACATGCTGCTTTTTGGCCTTAGTGGTCCCCTAATACTGTATCTGAAGTCTCTTTTATATAGACCTCAGTGGTCCCCTAATACTGTATCTGAAGTCTCTTTTATATAGACCTTAGTGGTCCCCTAATACTGTATCTGAAGTCTCTTTTTATATAGGCCTTAGTGGTCTCTAATACTGTATCTGAAGTATCTTTTATATAGGCCTTAGTGGTCTCTAATACTGTATCTGAAGTCTCTTTTATATAGACCTTAGTGGTCTCTAATACTGTATCTGAAGTCTCTTTTATATAGGCCTTAGTGGTCTCTAATACTGTATCTGAAGTCTCTTTTATATAGACCTTAGTGGTCTCTAATACTGTATCTGAAGTCTCTTTTATATAGGCCTTAGTGGTCCCCTAATACTGTATCTGAAGTCTCTTTTATATAGACCTTAGTGGTCCCCTAATACTGTATCTGAAGTCTCTTTTTATATAGGCCTTAGTGGTCTCTAATACTGTATCTGAAGTCTCTTTTATATAGACCTTAGTGGTCTCTAATACTGTATCTGAAGTCTCTTTTATATAGACCTTAGTGGTCTCTAATACTGTATCTGAAGTCTGTTTTATATAGACCTTAGTGGTCCCCTAATACTGTATCTGAAGTCTGTTTTATATAGACCTTAGTGGTCCCCTAATACTGTATCTGAAGTCTCTTTCCCGGAATTCAGCCTTGGTGCAGAATTACAGCCACTAGAGCCAGTCCCACAATGAGCTTTCCTTAGGATGTGCCATTTCTGTGTCTGTAGCTTTAAATGCTATTGAGGAGACATCATAAAGGGAAGATTCCAGATCGGCTCATCTGAGCTTTCATTTTCTCAAAGGCAGAGCAGGATACCCAGGGCTCGGTTTACACCTATCACCATTTCTAGCCACTGGGGGACCATAGGCAGGCTGGGGGAACTCATATTAATGTTAAAAAACCTCATAAAGTGACATTTTCATGCCATGGGACCTTTAAGGCTCGTCTACACAGGAGGCATTTCAGCCGTGTTTTTCAGTCATCTGTCCTTTGTGCGTCCTGATATATGGCAACCTGAAGCGTATTTTTAACACGTCTATTTTCTTCCCTAGTGTTTCTGTATTGGGCTCTGAGCGTTCTGTTATTAGGATAATAACGGCTTATAAACTCAACACAACTACTAAACTCAAATAGATGTTTCAAAACGTTACCTGCATTTTCCCTATAATTAGTAGCAAAGGACATAGTTATTTTACTCAAAAAACATCCACAGGCATTATTGGGAAGTGTTTTGCTGTGTCATTTATAAAACAAATTGTCTGAGAAACCTTTTAGAGCATTAAGTGTCCTATACAGTTGCTACCACTGATGTTGCTGTACAACAGGCTAAAAGCTTTTTTTTCAGAGAGGTTTATTATTAATTTAGTCTCACTTTGCCAGACCTTCCTCTACAGCGCTGCAGAGGAGGGTCTGGCTAGTCCACACAGCGTTGCAGGATGGGAGAAAAACGTGCTCTGGTTTATTGGCATTTCTTTAAACCAATCACAATCGTCATGGGTGGCGCTAAGAACCAGGAAAAGCCGCGGTGCCTCTGCAAAATAGTCTCGGGAAGGAATTTGTTTTGGTGAAATGTGTGTACGTTCAAAAGTTGTTTTAGTCGTGCAACAGAAAACTCAGATTGGACAGATAGTCTAGCTAGCTGTCTGGATTTACCCTGCAGAGATCTGAGGAGCAGTTAACCATAGTCCTCACAAATCAACCGGAGTGTTGTTTACAACACAAAGAAAGTGGAAGGTGACGGATATCCGGCCGTAAAGAGTGACATCCGGCGGAATTTCTAGCGGGAAGGGACCAATCCTGGAAGTGGAACGTCATGGATATGGACTAGTATTAATTTAAAAGTGTGTGTGTCTCACCCCGGCCGTCTCCTTCTCCATGACACTAGTGATTTGGTCTTGGCTGAGTCCTTTGGGCTGCCATACCGAGACGCTCCAAACCAGCCGATCTATGAGACTCAGCAACGGAGGAGTTGGAGAGGATGATGGAATAACAGGTGGAGAAAGAGGAGGCGATGAGGAGGAGGATGAGGGTGATAACAGAGGAGGAGGAAGAGGAGGAGGAGGAGTGAAAGAGGGAGAGGGATCAGAGGAGACAGTTGGCTGGAGAGAAAGCAGGGGAGAAGGAGAGACCGGAGTAGGGGAGAGAGGAGGGGGGAAGAGATGGGGGAGGAGGGTTGAAGGAGAGAGGCGGAGGAACGGAGGGAGGAGGAGGATTAGAGGAGAGGGGGGGAGGAGGTTTGGCGATAGGAGGGAGAGGATGAGGAGGTTTGGAGACAGGAGGGAGAGGGACAGGAAGGGGTGAAGGAGTGGACTCAGGTAGAGGAGGACAAGAGGGGAGCGGGGGGGACTTCACCGCGGCAGGGGGCGGTTTGGGTCGACATGGCCGGACCGGAGGGTTGGAGGATGGCAGGGAGGGTGGAGAAAGCGGAAAAGATGGAGGAATGGAGGCAGGAGAAGGGGTGGATGGAGTGTCAAGTGATCCTGTCAGAGGGCTTGTGTGGCTGTGAAGGGAAAAAAAAGGGTAAAGGTCAGGGATGGCAATAACATTCGGAGGATTTGTTTATATTTTGTCTCTGCTTCAGTTTGCCTCCAGAAACAAGCATCTGGTGACCAGGAGTTGACTCATTCAAAGTGACTGCAGAAGAACGGACGGAAGGTTCACCCTGTGTACTGCATGCAGTGGTACACATGATTTTTTTTCATTACTGTGAATAATAGAAACCGTTGTTAAGAGGACCAGGAGCCATCCATTTGCTTTAATGAATCTGCTGCATTGTTTTGCTTTATGGCTTTTAAACAGAAAGACGGTCTGCTGTTTAGAATCAGAATCAGAAAAGGTTCTATTGCCACAATATAAGTACACTTAAGTGGAATTTGCCTGGGTGAAAGGTGCATACATAAACAAACAAACATATTAAACATTAATATGAAATAAACAATAAATTCAGAAAAACAACTTGACAAGACGCACACAAAATATGCAGTGCCGCTATAAAGTATGTTATGAATAGGGGTGAAACATATCTTATTGGTAGTTTCTTCCTACAGTATGTATCTCGAGAAGCGTTTTGCATCGGCCTCAGTGATGGAGATGCACATCCCTACTGCCTGTTCCTTACCTTTCGAGTGCGATGGAAGGAGTGTTTTTATTACTTAACTGAATGGCTCAGCAGCCTGTGGTTAGTGAAGGCATCGCAACAGTTTTTAGAGGAACACAGGAATCAGATATATCAGGGTATCAGGATATACATATTCTTATCCTTTAACTGGTCAGAATGCATAGCTGCTGGGCTAGTGGCTGTTAGTTCTACAACAACAGTCTAACACAAGGAATGGACATTGTAAGAGGAAGCAGTGTGGTTATGTGGGGATTAGCCCATGAGTAATGACCACAGCATGAGAAAGATGCTACAATAAGGGGAATTTGACAATGATGTCATATTGAGTGTAAAATGCTCCAGAATTTGCTACCTTTTGCTGCAGTAGCAGACACGCTACAACTAGCAATGATGGTTGTGTGACAAAACATACAACACCAATTATTTGATTTCTAAGCCAGTAGCACTTAGAAGCACTTAGCACTGCATTACATATTACAGCATGTTGTTATTACTGTAACTCAATTTAACACCGTGTCAGTTTAGATGCTGTGTTTGCCTTTTAATGAGAAAACAATGTGATCACATGTTAGATTTGTGTGCACATCCAGTGCTGTTCAGACTGCTTACTTCCCCCTTTGTAAGCTTAGGTTAGCTAGCTAACAGAAATAATCAAAATACATTGTTTGCAAGTTCTTGGCAAACTTTGTGTTGCATCACAAGTACAATGATTGCATACGTTGCTTGTGTTCTTTGTGTTTCTGCTCTCTCTGTTTGAACTTACAGCTGAGCCTTGTGTTAAAGCAGGAAAAAAGTCTTTTTACTTGTCACTTTATTGTGACAAATGTGTACACAGTACACACAATACACAGTAAATGTTGACTTTCAAAGTGAAATGACAACCCAGTCTCACGGCAGTTCGTGAAATGGTCACGTTATTTAATGTATTGATTCGTGTACATGGACACGTTTATCTCGTTTTTTCGTGGTGGTCCGCACGTTTTTTAAACTAATGTATTTCAATGGGAAGCATCTTTCGTGATCACAGCACGACTACAGTAGCGAGTAGTATGAAATGCCGAAAATCCGCATAGGGAGGTTGGTTGGGGTGGTGGATGGGTCAAACAACACAGGAGACTCGTGTCCCGCGTGTGACGATTCCTTTCCCCGTTCTTTTCATAAACACAACCGTCCCTTTCCTCGT
Organism: Sander vitreus; assembly: GCF_031162955.1. Classification (NCBI taxonomy): domain Eukaryota; kingdom Metazoa; phylum Chordata; class Actinopteri; order Perciformes; family Percidae; genus Sander; species Sander vitreus. The sequence goes on along the minus strand of NC_135874.1, from coordinate 24,753,238 downwards.
TCTTCTTTTCATAAACACAACCGTCTCGTTGTTGTCCCGCGTCCCCCAAAGACCGCGGCCGTCTCCCGCGTGTGACCTTTCCTTTCCCCGTTCTTCTTTTCCTAAACCCAACCTCCGTATAGATGCTTCCCATTACGTGCTGACCATTACGTGCTGACCACCACAAAAAAAATTGAGGAAGTCACATGTCTACACAACACCCCCCCAAAAGTCCTGTTTGTGCCACACACGTCACACAACAGGAAAATTGTCGAATAACCATGAGGTCAGCTAAATCTTCTCTGGGATAGCAACATAGTTGTTGGTAAAACACTCATTCTGGAACATTCTGTAATTTACTTTATCTATCTATCAAATGGGACGCAAACCCCGGTCTACTGAGTGAAAGTCCTGTGTGTGTTAGGCTACATTTACATTGCTACATTTTGGTTTCCAAGCAGAGTTTTCAGCCAAAAGCGATCTCCGTGCAAGTGTTTAAGCTCCAGTACAAGAACTAATCTCCGTTTAAACGAACACGCCCAAACCGCATATCTCATCAATATTCTCGAATACTGGGTGTTGGAGCCATTTAGTAGCTTTGCTTTTTTTGTTTTGTTTATATACCACGATGGTAGTCTATATCCACGACGTTCCACTTCCGGGATTGCTCTGGTGCCGCAGGAAATTCCGTCGGATGCATGTCTTTTCGCCGATGTCCATTTCCTTCTGCTTTCTTTGTGTTGGAATTTTAAACTCCGGTGGATTTCTGAGGACTATGGTTAACTGCTCCTCAGATCTCTGCAGGGTAAATCCAGACAGCTAGCTAGACTATCTGTCCAATCTGAGTTTTCTCTTGCACGACTAAAACAACTTTTGAACGTACACGTTCCACCAAAACAAAAGTTCCTTTCCGAGGCTATTTTGAAGCGGCGCTGTGCGGAGCTTAGCGTTGTGCAGAGCTAACCGTTGGATGGTTCACGCCTCACCGTCGTCCATTAATACTTGACAATGGACACCTCGTCGGGCATTAACCCTTACATATTGCTATAGATTGGGTAGTTTATCTACCCAACAGTATATAAAAAAAGGTTAAAGAAGAAGAATGCTACTTATGCATTAATTGATCATTCATAATATACATACCAGGAAATCTTTCTGCATTACTTTTTTTTTTAAAGTATGCTTTAAGTCCATTTAGCAAACGTAAATATGAGTCGTAATAAGCTGCTTACTTGTTTTCTGGGTAATGACGGGTTGCTTCTACTCCACTTTATTTACGGTATTGGGCAGCTTTAGTTGCTATAGTTACTTTCTAGATGAATTACAACATGTGATTGCTATAGATTAATCTACCCAGAAGTATTTAAAAAAGGTAAAGACAATCAAATAAAATGCTACTTACGCATTAATGGATCATTAATAATAATTCAGTAAAGAAGTACATAATTAGTATAACACGCAAAAGAAATCTTACTGCATTACTTTTAAAACTTTTACTTATGTGAAATGTTCAACTGCACTAACGTTACAGCAGAATTTATGTTTTTACAGGTATATCTGGCAACCCGGCCTGGCTGTCAAACAACACACAGGCCAAAACACAAACAGAAATTCCATCACGGAACGGAAATTTCAAAAGGAGAAAATACTGGCATCAGCATTGTTGTCAGAAAAGATAGTATTTCAACTTAGCATGTGTCCTTAATATCTGATGACGCATTGTGGTCATTTGTTTAATTTATTACAGCAATACATTACATATTGGACCTTTAAGTAAGGAATCTGAATACCTCATCCATTCAATACCCCCGACTTTGCCTGACCTAACATGACCTTTTAGGATAATCACATTCCCATGAAATTAAGCAACAAGCAACCCAATCCTGGCACTCGCTTCTATTTTTTTATTTGATAACCTTATTCTTAAAAGGAGAAAATATTACAATGCTCAACAAAGGCAGCAGCCTAAACGAGCTTGTTAACTGACACAAAGTCCAACCAGTAAGACTCAAGTTCAAAGGATCCTAAATCACATCATCACCAAAACAAAGTCTAAAGTTTAAAGTTGGACAAAAGAGTTACATTCAAACTCTTGGCTGTGTAGATTTAAACTCAAACATGCTCACAAATCCTCACAGGCCTTGTAACGGTCTGATCTGCCTTTTTCATAGTCAGTAGCAGCATTCAACCACTTACATTTTCCCACATAAAGTAGGATTAAAAGAAACTCCAAACGTCAGCATTTCTCTAACAAAATGGTGACCACTCTCTTAGTGTAGTGCAGCTCATATATTAAAAAATCTGTTTTGACTAGACACCCTGAAATCAGATCAGGATCTGGTATTTCAAAAACTCTAAGAGGCTATTGACCTAAATATTAGTCGGTGAGTAATCACATCTGTTTTCCCTGCTCTGGCTGTCTAACTTTAAACCCCCAACCACCTCTCCCCTACATGACAGTTACAACACCCTGTCTCGACACTACAGTTCCTGCACTGTATTTTCACACGGCTACATTATGACAGACCCCTCACACACTCACCCTGCGTCCTGGGAGACAACGCTGGCTTCCATCATATTTCTACAGATCGAGTGGTCGACTGCTCTCTGTCAATCTGTCTCTCTCAGCTCCATTGAAAACCCCGCCTATTCTCTGCCCCCCCCTCCCTCCTTTTTTCTTCCCCCTGTTGATCGGAGCAGGCCTGAATAAGGAAAAACTAAAAGGCAACGGGAAAATACGTTTCTCTGTCAGCCCTCCCCTCTATTTCTGCCTCGTACTTCCTGAGCTGATCATTAGGCAGGAAGAGACAAAGCACTTTGGTCAGACTTCCCCTCCTCTCTTTGTCTTTTTTTGGGTCTATGACATACTCTCTTACAACTTCTGTCTTGTGCAACTATGCTTTCGGGTTCTACTGCTGACAGTCCCGTTTAGTGTTGTACCTCTTTTTTTTCCCTTTTTGTTGAGCAGTTGTTAACAAATCAGCCAAATGAATTGATCAGATCGTCTCACATTTGCTCATTTTTTGCATATTCAAACAGGATTACACACACCTTAAAAAAGTTTTATAGAAAATACAGCCCTGCACAAGTTCTGTATATGTGGCTTAAATATTCAGCAGATTCTCTGTGAGGCTCCTCCTTCCATTTCCCCTCCCCTTTCCTTTAAAGATTTCCAGATGCTCCCCCATCCCGTTCAAACTGTGGAATGTACAACTTTGTGTTTCCCGCAAGCTTCACTCTTTTTTTGATCAGCCCCCTCTTTTTTCCTCTTCTCTCCCTGCCTCCTTACACCTCCCCCTTTTTTTACATTCACAATTAAAACACACTGCTTTTAATTGTCTTGTCTTCCCACCTCCTATCATTTATAATCTTTTTTTTAACCTTCTCACTGTTTTTCTGTCTAGATCCACGTCTATCACTCTTGGGAGTTGGACTGATATGTTGGTGTGCAGTCATAGTGTCCATGCACTGTCAGAGGCTTATCTACCCTCAGAATCAGGAGAAAAACACTGACTACTTTGCATACATGAAAATACTCAAAACTGAAGAAACAAATCTGAAGATTGCCACAAAATATAGTTATTCAGAAACTCACATCAGTTCAATTCTAACAGTTTACAAAAGCATGGTGTAATGGTTGCTATCTCCCTTTGGTTACTATACATTTGCATTTATTGTAAAAACTACAGATGCTAAGGTGTGTGTGGACATGTATATGTGGTCAGAGACACCCACAAACACATTCATGCAGCCAAGTGTGGTGACTGTGCAGCTGCTTCCTGTGAAAACATGGGTGTTTGAGTCTGCAAACTTTACTGCAATCAGCTGAATGTGACGGTTAGTTTTGACCATCAGGGAGCAACCACTGGAGGGAGCTATGGTACACGGCATTACACACCATAGCTACAGTAGTGGTAGCCATGGTGCTGTACTATTATAGAACAAAGCCCATTACACACCAGGAAACATGTTCGGTGCTTTTCTAGGCACTGTTGCATCACTGACCATGGCATCACGGGGGAAACTTGGATCATTAAAATATCATAGTGTGGGCACAGTTGTTCACAGAAATGCTCATCTAGACTGCCTCAGAATATAGGTGTAGCTTATAATGGTGCGTGCACAACAGACCCAACCAAAGCCTGACTTAAATAACTAAAGATGTATTAATTGATTTTCTTGGCCACTGGAGGGTAGTGAAACTAACTGAAAACCAGTGGTGGAGTGTAACTAAGTATATTTACTCAAATACTGTATTAAAGTACAAATGTTGAGGTACTTGTACTTTACTTGACTCTTTTCTTGTCATGCCACTTTTTACTTCTACTCCGCTACATTTCAGAGAGAAATATTGTACTTTTTACTCCACTACATTCATCTGACAGCTTTAGTTACTAGTTACTTTACAAATGAAGATTTCTTTCACACAAAACACATAGTTTATAAAATACAATTTTTCATTATAAATTAAACTACCTAACAATATAACAGCCTACAAGTCCAGCTGACATGATTAGAACATTAAACACACAGCTGTTTGGATCCTTTCCAGTTTCTCAAATGGGCAGATTTTTCTCCATTAAGTACTTTCACTTTTAATACTTTAAGTACATTTTCCTGATGATACTTACATACTTTTACTTAGGTGACATTTTCAATGCAGGACTTTTACTTGTAAGAGTATTTTGTACAGTGTGCTATTAGTACTTTTACTTAAGTAAAGGATTGGAATACTTCTACCACCACTGCTGAAAACACAAATGCTGACTGATAGTATCACCTTATTAAGTAGTTTTGATGAAAGATGTATGCAAATATTCATCAGTGCAGCTCTAAAGCTGCATTCATTATTTTTCTTGGCCAAGTAGGTGCGGCAGAACGAACAACACTGTGACCATTATTATCACATTATGAAGTTCTTATTGTGAACGTGTTACCATACAGTTGCCTATTGCCACATCCAGTAGACACAGAGCAACATTAGCATTCATTTGGAGTTTTGTTTGTATCTACCCAATGAATACAAGTCCAATGCTGACTCTTCTTTTAGATCTGTTTTGGTCAGAAAAATATCTGTTGATTTAGCTGGTAACTTATGACCAGATCCAAATGGAATCTGCTAATTTTTGTTTTTTTCTGCAGAATTTAGCAGACTGTTTTCCTGCTTGTTGTGGAGATGTATCAACATTCAGAGTTTTACTTTAGTTTGTTGAATTTGTTTAAAATCTGCGGAAAATTCTGCAGAAAATCTCTGCAGGTTCCGTGTGGCCCTGCTTATAAGGAACATTACACACAGTTTTTGGATTCATTTTTAATATTAAAATATTGATAGTGCAGTTTTAGCGGTACTAAGTAGGACAACATCACCATATTCTTTCAGCCACTTTAGCAGGTTTGCTGATGCATTAGGCCGGCCGGACACACACTGCCTGTGTGGCGTGAGCGTGGCGTTTCTGTTGCATGTCAGTTGCGTGACGGCTGCGTGGATTTTTCTATGTCTTTGCACACCAGAAACGTGTCTGACGCGGCGCTGCTGCTGCTGCTAGCCTTGTCTGTACACATGTATGTTTCCCGTTGATTTATTGCACTCAAGCAGTAGTATACTTCATGTTAAACATAAATATATACTGATTTATACAGCAAAGACAACGTCGGCAGTATTGACGGCAAAATAGGCTACAGAATATTTCGTTCTGTATTGACAGGTGCAATATTTGAAAATCAATAATTATTTATTATTTTTTTAAATTACATTTATATCTGCATTTATGTCAAAACCTAGAGACTTTCAAACATTAACATGTCATTTATTAATATGTATTTGTGTCAAAATGACATATAAACATCTTTTCCTATTCTATTTTGCCTGGAAACGCTTCCAACACGCTTGCGTGTCACGCAGGCAGTGTGCATGCTGTAACCTGTTAACATGGGAGCCGAAATTAAAACGGACACGCCACGCAGCTGACACGCTCATGTGACGCAGCCAGGGTATGGCAGGCCTAACAGTCATCAAAAAATACCTGTATAAAAAGATAAAATGTCCTAAAAAGCTTTATTATCGTTTCCTTATACTGTATAGTTCATGTTCTATATTTCACTAGACATTTCTGTTAGATCGCCACTCTACTTGGCAAGCTCACTGCACTTACTGTGAAAATGTCATTTGTGTTATTTGTGTCAGTTACAGGCCACCATATGCTGTGCCAGAAGCCTACTGTGGTGCTTCTGAATTCATTCCTAGCCAGTACTTTGTCTTTTATCTGCTTTCTGAAGACAGCCACTCTTTTCTGTTTTAGCTAAAATAGACACTGAACATTTGGTTTAGGTGATTTATTTGTTTACCAGGAGCTGGCTGTGGGATTGTCTTTTATTCCTCACTGATGAATAAATGAGGAGCAATGAATGAGTGGAGTCTCTTCATACAGCATGGGGTTGTTGTTTTTTCCTGAAAAGAAAGAAGGAGGTAATAAAACTGAAGCCATATACTGTACCATTCATATACACATATTTAACTAAAATAATTTAACATACAGTACATACTGAAATGGTTTATGTTAAAAACACAACTGAATCCATCTTTCTCAGACTACTGAACACATTTCCCTTCTTACATGCGCTAATGACGTGTATTTTCTAGATCTTTCTTTTTTAGCAGCATATCTACATATTTACACTGAGGACAGGGTGGTGCTCAGATTACAATTAATACAGAAAATGGGGAAATAGATTAAAAGGACATCTAACTGGATGTACACAGTGCTGGTATAAGCCTGACTTTGTGCTGGATGTTAGGAATTCTAGATGGACATCGTAGCTGCATCCGGGGCTTAGCGCCGGCAAAGACGATTGTGATTGGTTTAACGAAATTAAACAAGCCTGAACATTTTTTTTTCTCCACTAGCCTAGAATGATTAGCGGTGTAGCCAGACCATACTCCACAGTGCTGTGGAGATATGTCTGGCAATGCAAGAGGGCCCTATGTTGCACTCGGCGCAGCACAGCGCAAAGCCCGACGCAAGTGTCTTTGTTAGTTTAAGTTTAAAGTTGTCTATTTCCTGTCCAGTCCCCACATCATTTAAATAGCAAATGCACCTGCGCCCATCTTTGCGCCCATGGGCGTGCTGGTCTTACAGGGAGGTGTGTTCAGGTGCATTCTTGGTGTATTGCTATCTTGAGGCAGCGGGAAGTGATCGCGCCATTGACCGACAAAAACCTGGTCTAAAGTCAATAGCGCAGCATTTCATTGTTATTTTAACAGCACATTAGTAAAATGTGCCTAGGATCGTGCACAGCGCGCGCACACTATGCTTGTTACACACACAGGGAAGCGCAGCAGCACACAAACATGCAAAAGATTACAAATAAAAATATTACGGTGCAAATCCTCCATCATAATAGCAATGAGCCAAGGTCCAAACGCACCTGGCTTTTAAAGGGAATAGGAGATGACACACTGATTGGTTTATTGCATGTTACGCCCAAAACACACCTATGAATTAATGAAGACATTAAGTACAACCCTTTTGAACCATGCGCCGGGCACACGGACCCTTCTGCGCCATGCGCTTCACGCCGTGCGCTTAGATCGTTAAAACAGGGCCCTGAGACTGAGGGTTCAAGTTTGGTTAAGTTTTGGCACAAAACAACTTGGTTAGATTTAGAGAAATATTGCAGTTTGGATCATAATAAGAAAGAAATGATTAGAAAAACATTTTGGTTTGGGACAACCCAGAGCTTTTGGCCTGAGATTACATTAAAGTAGTCTATATCCACGACGTTCCACTTCCGGGATTGCTCTGGTGCCGCAGGAAATTATGTCTTTTCACCGTTTCCTTCCGCTTTCTTTGTGTTGGAATTTTAAACTCCGGTGGATTTCTGAGGACTATGGTTAACTGCTCCTCAGATCTCTGCAGGGTAAATCCAGACAGCTAGCTAGACTATCTGTCCAATCTGAGTTTTCTGTTGCACGACTAAAACTACTTTTGAACGTACACACGTTCCACCAAAACAAGTTACTTCCTGAGACTATTTTGCCATTGTGATTGGTTAAAAGAAATGCCAATAAACCACAGCACGTTTTTCTCCCGTCCCAGAATGCTGTGTGGACTAGCCAGACCCTCCTCCGCTGGCTGACAATGCGAGACTAAGCTTAACGTAATGGCTCTAGCATGGTTTTAACATTAAAGCCGTAAGCGCAATTTCTTATTTTACATTAATGTATAGAACTTCTCCCATTACGATGTCCTGGAAGCTTTTTCTTAGCAGCACACAGCCTATATAGTTTCATACCTATGACATTTTATACAAAACATTAAATGCGTTGAAATTACGTCTTCGTGTAGACCATATTTTGCCTACCAGTGCAATAGAAAAACCTGCACAGTAATCAATATTGTCTCTCTTTAAACCTAAAACTAAACAAGTTATCTAAATTATTAAACAACTTTGTGTTTTTCTGACACGTTGATTAGGGGTGGGAATCACCAGAGGCCTCACAATACGATATCATCACAAAAATTATGTCACGATACAATATTATTGCGATTTTAAACATATTGCAATATTCTGGGATATATTGCAAATGTATTACCTTTTCCCAATTTCAAATAATGTCCCCAAAAGGAAACTTAGTCAACTCACAGCTGTTGGTCTGATCAAACACGACATGCTCAGCTGTCAGTGTGGACACAAAAAATCCAGCCACAGATTTTCAGACCAACTCACTGTTTTTCTTTCAGACAATGTATTTTCTACAGTGTTGACTGAGATCTATTTCTCTCTCTGTCTATCCTGTCTGTCTTGCCTCTCCAATGCACACACGCATGCACGCACACACACACGCACACGCGCACACGCACACACGTACAGAGTGAACACAACTTGAGCTCACATAGCAAACAGGCATAATAAAGGGGAGTCTGAGTCATTCTTTGTCTGTCAATCACAAAAAATAACAGTGAAAAGACTGGCCCAATTTAAAGACTGAGGTAGAGCTCCAGAAACCCTTCAGTTTCAGACATTTCTTCTTTTCTTTTTTACAGTTTTCATGGGATTTCCTTGTGTTTGTATCGATTTCCTTTAACTAATTATAATGCACATTGACTCTACAGCCTTTCCGTATTGTGAACTACATGTATCCTGTTTGTTGTGAGAGGTGGACATAACTCTAAGCATTGAGTGAGACTAATGATTAGCATAAAGTTTGTTGCTGGAGTATTTAATTTCTTTTCTTATTTTACATTAAAGGTGCACTATGCGTTCCTGCATGACGTTACTTCTGTTGATGTTCCAAGTAAATTCAAAACAAAACAGAGCACGCTCGCCCCTCCCCCTATGTTTCCGTAACTGTCATGACTAACTGACTGTCACTAACCCCCACCCCCTCCCCCAACCATCTTGTCGGTGATTGGCTGGAGTTGTTTGTTGTATTTTGGTGCACAGCCTGTGCCCCCTAGTGTTTGTTTGACGTTTACGACCCCTGTGTTGTCTCCCGAGACTGGGTGTTCAGGGGGCAGGCAGCTAGCGGATCAAGGAGGTGAGGTGCCTACGATTTGAGACAAAAATGAAATTGAGCTGAAACCATGCAGGAACGCATAGTGCACCTTTAATGTATAGAACTGCTCCCATTACAATGTTCTGGAAGCTTTTTGTTAGAGGCACACAACCTATATAGTTTCATACCTATGACATTTTATATGAAACATTAAATGCACTGAAATTAAGGGTAACAGCTGGAACACACCGGGCGCGTAGGTGTCACATAGCGTAGATTCGGGCCTGATTGTGCGCCTGGCTATTCATACCGGACGCATATTTCAATGCGCCAGTCACAAAGTGATCCTTCTCCTCTCTCTCTCTCTCTCTCTCTCTCTCTCTCTCTCTCTCTCTCTCTCTCTCCAATAGAAAGAGACAGGATGAGTGGGGGAAACGTTGGTAATTGTAGCCTTTATGTGGCTGTGTGTGTGTGTGTGTGTGTGTGTGTGTGTCACTCTCTCTGTCTGTCCGTCAGTCCCTCTCCCCGTGTGCCTGATTGCGTTTCTCGCTGTGAGAAGTCAAGACAGCCAAAATCACCATGAACCTAGGTGTTTTATTTAGAAATGTTTTATTTTTGTAAAGTATCCGGCTGCACTGTGGTCTTTCTGTATGTGTTTACCTGCCTGGCTTGACACATACACTCGCGTCTCACGCAAGGAATAGAGTAGACGCCAAAACGATCGCTGCAGCACGTGAGCCGACACGGACGCTACGCACCCGGTATGAACGCGTTATGATGGAACCCACGCAACTTCTACGCAAGACCCGCCCTTGATAGCATTCAAACACTACTATTGGCCAGGCGTCCATGCTTACGCAAGGTAACATAACACGATTTGTTCAGGTCCTATCCCCTGACCAGACGGCTATCCTAACCTTAACCACTCAAGGTCAATGCCTAACCCCAACCAATTAAGCTGCTTCGTAGCGAGGGACTTGCCTAGACGTTACGTGGGATCCATAATAACATGGTATGAACGGACAGATTGGATAACATGTGCGGCGAAATAAAAATAGCTGCGCTACGCTGCTATACACGCCGCTTACGCGCCCGGTGTGTTTTGATTGTAAGGGTAACTGAAATGAAGTCTTCGTGTAGACCACATTTTGCCTACTAGTGCAATAGAAAAACCTGCCCAGCAATCAATATCATCTCTCTTTAAACCTAAAACTAAACAAGTTATCTAAATTATTAAAGTGTCCATATTATGTGTATGTGTCTCTGGTGCTGTTTTGAGTGAGATAGGGTTTCGGAATGTGTCCTGCCTTCAGTCTCTGGGTGAACTGTGTTATGGTTTTGGTGTTTTGTCTTGTCTTATCCTAGTCTGTTTTCCTGTCATTTTTGTAGCCGATTTTTCTGTCATGTCTTGTTTCCTTCTGTTGTGTGATTATTGGTCTTGTTGTATGTTCTGTTTCCTGTTTTATTTTGATAGTCTGTTCTCTGTCTTGTCTTGTCTAGTGTGTGTGTGTGTGTGTGTGTGTGTGTGTGTGTGTGTCTGTCTGTCTGCCTGTCTGTCTGCCTGTCTGTCTGTTTCTTTCTTTCTTTCTTTCTTTCTTTCTTTCTTTCTTTCTTTCTTTCTTCCGGTCGTGTTGCACCGTGTCAGCTATTCTCTGGACTCCCTTGGTTATTTTTTTGTGTTTTGGTTTTATAAATCCTCAACTTCAACTTTCTCCTGCCTGCCTGCCTGCTCTCTGCCTTTGGGTCCTCAACTTCCTGGAACAACAGAATGATCTGACCAACTGGACCCAGCAGAGAGGCTTCTTTTTTCCCGGTGGGTTCCCAGTTTTTCTTCCTACTGTTTGCTGCTCCAAGCTACCTGGAATATGGATCCTGCATCCTCCGTTACTGATGAGCTCTACGAGGTAATTTGTGACCTAATTGAGCTTAAAACCATGTAGAAGGAAGCTGACCATGATTACCAGAAGGAGGCTATTCTGTCGTTTGCTCGTGTGAAAGTGTCAGAAAAGCCTTGGCTAGAGGACTCTATTCCAGACTGGGTTAAACACCTGTAAACCCCAGCTCATTCCTTTGCTAAGGGTTTGTTTGCTCAGCCCACTAGGACTTTGACTTCCGGATTTTTGTCAGTCACCCAGCCTGCTCCTTTGCCTAGTACTCCTAGCCCTGTCGGTTCGCCCCCTGGAGGAGAGCCAGAGACTGATGACTATTTTTCAATATTTTGCCAAGTGTGCAAGACGGACTGAGGAGGCCAAAGCAGCCAGCCTTCAAGCTGGAAAACCAGGGTCCAGTACGCTTTCTAGCAGCTCCCCTGAACTCCTGTATCAGCTCAGCAGCTGTCTGTTCAGCAGATACCCTCGACTGCAAGCAATCTTTTGAGAGTACTCGCCTAGCCATATTCCCTGGGAACCGTGGAAGCCGGAGACGGGGAAGAAGACAACATGGCTCCCGACGCCATGCCCTGATTCACCCTCTCTTCAGCCCAGAGGCCGCGCTGTTCAGCAGCCTCGAGCCCGTGCTGACCAGTGTTCCAGAGCTGACCAGTGTTACCAGTGTTCCAGAACTGACCAGTGTTACCTGTGTTCATGAGCCCGTGCTGTGCAGCGGCCCAGAGTCCATGCTGTGCAGCAAGCCTGATTCTGAGCTGTTCAGCAGACCTGAGCCCGTGCTGTCCAGTGGTCCCGAGCCCGTGGTGTCCAGTGTTACTGTTCCTGAGTCTACCAGTGTTTCCGAGTCTGAGTTGACCGTTGAACCTCCGCTGACGTGCAGCCTTCCAGAACCTCCGCTGACTTGCAGCCTTCCAGAACCTCCGCTGACGTGCAGCCTTCCAGAGTTCCAGCTCATGTGCAGCCTTCCAGAACTTCCGCTGACTTGCAGCCTTCCAGAGTTCCAGGTGACGTGCAGCCTTCCAGAACCTCCGCTGACGTGCAGCCTTCCAGAACCGCTGCTGACGTGCAGCCTTCCAGAACCGCCGCTGACGTGCAGCCGCCCAGAACCGCCGCTGACGTGCAGCCGCCCAGAACCGCCGCTGACGTGTCATCTGACGTTCTGCAGGTATTCCACGCAAAGTTGGAAGTGTGCCCTTGTTTAGAAGAAGTCTCCTGGCTAATCCTGCCTTGTACTACTGAAGTTACTACTGAAGAAACAGACGGCTAGCTAGATGATGTGATCTTACCTAGCTACTGCGCATGTGCGACTGCCAACAAAGATGTTACAGCAGTGAGAGGTCTTAGCCTAGAAATCTAGACGCACCCTAGTGGCAGCAAATTTAATTTGCAGCCAGGGGGGGCCTAGGCACTCTCCGTTGGCTTGCGAGCTGGAAAAACCAAACTCTGGTCAGGCCAATCACATCGGTCTTCTGGAAGACTTGGAGTTAAGCTTTTCTTTGAGAAAAGAACAAAGAACAGCACTGAAGTCCTTCTTAAAAAAGGAAGATGTGTTCGGAGTTTTGCCGACCGGATACGGCAAAAGTTGAATCTATCAACTAGCTTCGCTACCTTCTTCGTTGTTCTGCCTGGTTGTAGCGCTAGTGGAGGGAATTTGAAAGACAACCGTTTATGCCTCCCTCGGATTGAGCTCCGTCGATGGTGAGTTCCCAGACCCAACATTTTGATGTGGGTCTGGCTTGTCTGGCTTGTCAGGCTAGAGAGGTCTCACCCTGTAGCTAAAACAGAGACCTGAACACAGGGTGAAAAGAGGAGCTGCAGCAATGTGCAGTACAACAAAAAATATGGTGTTTTTTGAAAATTAAACCATGTACACCTATTCTGGTACAACCTCAAAATACAATTATGAACCTGAAAATGGGCATAATATGAGCACTTTAAACAAATTTGTGTTTTTTGTGACACGTTGATGCTGTAACCGCATTTTAGCCGATTTAAAAGAGGGCAAAAAGAGTTGTTAGACTTTCAGACCGAATATCACCCAGTTTTCAACTAGAACTTAACGTTGATATCCGGTTGGTGCTCACTGGGTAAGTTTAAACATTTACCCTCAATGTAATATCAAACCTCAGGAAACTGGAAGAAACATAAACATGAGCTTAGATTGGCCACATTGTCATTGATACCTGATCCAGCAGTTTGAGTCAGTATCGGCCCAATATCCGATATCAGTATCGGCGCATCCCTATTCGGTGGCATTACTAATGTAATGTTGGGGCTCAACAAGTTTGCATACAACAGATTCCCTCAGCTGAGAATTTCAATCGCTCATAGACTGACTATTGACCATAGAGTGACACTATTTCTAAAGGACAGTCCCAACTAAAACACAGTGGCATAATATGTTTTTTTAAATAACTTGACATGTACGCTACATTCTAAAGACAATGTATTTCATACAACATGGGGGGCCTTTTGTCCTATTTTGGATTATACATCTTTTATTCATACTAGAGGGTTTATGTAGTATGGAATTTTTTTTGTTAAGTTTGTTTCTTTGACATTGTTTAATGTCTGAGTCTCTTCCCTGTATAGATTTCTGTCCGTATGTTTAGTTTTTTGTTCTGTTGTGTGTTTTCCACGGGAAAATCAATAAAAATAGGCTATCTACGTAAAGAGATCATTTTTCATAAATGTTTGTTTATGTAGAAACAAAGAATTACTTTCCAAATATACTATGTCCAAATCTTTTTTTGTAACTCTAAAATATTGGTATTGGTATCTGCCTCATTCATCCAGTATTGTTTGGGCTTTCATTTTGGCAGTTCCTATTTCCTACAGTTCCTGATTCAGATGCAGATTGGAAATGTCTAAATGTCGTCTTCTATTGTCGACATGAATACATTTACAGGATTGTGCAGCCTTGGCAGAGGTGTGCAGTCTCTTACTGTATGCTGCTATGTTTCAAGGGATTGCCAAATGATCAATTACTCAATGTGTCAAACAAGGTGGGCAGCGTGGTGACACCTACTTCCTTGTTTTTTTTTTTTGTTTTTTGTTTTTTGCCCAAACATGGTGGCTGCTGTTTAGGCGAACTACTCTGTTCTTCCTTTTCTGTTTATTCTAAACCAAATGGAAACAAAAAAGCATCACTGTCTGTACAACAGAGGATTCCATTCTAGGAGTGTTCGGTACAGCAAATGTATAAGCGAGCTGTTATGTCATTCAGATATATAGGAGCAAAAAAATGTACACTATGATACTGCTAATCGTCATATTATGTAACATTTCTTACTGTAATGATAACAAAATAAAGCCTGTTTTTCCCCACTGCTCATTTTGCTTTTAAACGCTTTTAAATTGCACTGTACAGTATGTGAATACCCATTGTTGCTCTTTCTTTCTCGGTCTCTCTCACTCTACCTGCCGCCTCCACAGTGATGCGTGTTGCATTAGCGCTGAGGTGAAGAGTGGGAGGTAGAGGGCAAACTGAGAGGGCTACAAGAGGGATGGAGAGAGCCAGAGAAGACAAGAGTGTGTGGGAGACTGAAACATGGATATGTGGGATGATAGATGGATGGATGGATGGATGGATAGATGGAAAGAGACTACTCCTTTATGTTCCTCTTCTCCGTTACCTCATTTCTAAAATGTCTATTGTTGATTTCCCAAGTGAATCCAGTCAGGTCAAACTAAATCTAGAAAGGAATGAGAGAAGGGGGAGACAGAAAGATAGCAATACATACAGATGACGAGAGAGCTATTAGAAAGGGATGAGATGGAGGAAGAGAGGAAGGAGAAGCAGCTGGAGAGGAGAAGTTGGTCTCTTTGCAGCTCCAAAGCTCTTAAAGCCCCAAAGCTGTGTGGAGTGTAAATGGGAGGAAAGAGAGAGAGATAGAGGTAGAGGGAGGCTGGATTGAGGAGAAGAAAAGCTAGAAGGGAGAGGAGGGTTTGCGTTGGTGTGTTGGTTGGCAGAGAGAGTGCTTGTCAAAAAAATCTTCCTCTGACAGAAGGCATGATTCACAGCAGAGAGAGAGGGAGAGGGGAGAGAGAGAGAGGGAGACAAGCGTCAGAAAAAGCAACGGCAGAGATAAAGAGAGAGAGAGAGAGAGAGAGAGGAAAAACGACAGGGGCAGAGATGCCGGTAAGAAAAACAAATGAGGATGCTTATTTGAGGCAGAATGACAAGACATTTACAGGATGGGATGGAGATCGACGGACTGGATTGACTGATGCCTTTTAATGACTGTGACCATGTTGATAAGGTTCTGGCTTTTCTATTGATCGGGGGAAAATAGAGCTGGTGGCAGCAGCAGTGGTGAAAGACAGAGAGAGAGAGAGAGGGAGAGAGGATGCTTAAGAATGAAGGGACACTGAAAAGAAAGGGAAAAAGATAGGGAGACTGGGAATGATTCTCAATGATCAATAGGCTCCTTTGATGGAGCTCAACTAATTTGGCGTCACTAATGCATGTCAATTAGACAGTTCTGACTCATTAGTGTGACATTTAAAGATGGATATCAGTATGGATATTTCAGGACTACTGTGGAAAGCTTTCTAAAGATGTTTTTCGATAATTGAATGTCAATCTGTTCTTTTCTTTATGTGAGAGAAAGAAGTCTAAATGGAGTTTTCGAACCAGTAAATTACTATTCATTCCTCTTTTAACTTTGATTCCCCTCTAAACTGGTTCAAGTGTGGTGAAACCAGGCAGCGTCGTCCTGAGGTTGCCAGATTTCAGTATGTGTGGTTGATGCCATGCCTCTGTCGTCAAATGCGTTTTAAATGCCTTTTTCTTGTGATGTTGGTGATGTTCATTGTTGGTGACTTTCCATGAGCTAATGTTTAGAGCTAATCATCATACTAAGTACTGTTGTTATCTCCCACAAAGATGGAGTTAGCGGGCTAGCTGCTGTAGATGAACCAGTTTGGTACATTTAAAGCAAGACATCAAATAAAATTGTCACCAAAGAAGATTCTCATATTGAAGAAGGGAAGAGCTTTGAAGGAATATTGACGTCATCTTGACTTTATTTTTGGCACCAAATTTGCATGAGGCTTTAAGGCTGCTTGGTGCAGGCTGTTACATTTTTCCAACTTTAAAATGGTTGCTGAGTTGCCTTTTGTTGTGTTGGATATGGACAGTTTTTTCACCCTTTAGATTGTCAAAACTACTGATATTATGTTTTAAGATATAACTTCTACAAATTGACGAAAGGAATTCGCCAACAAGGGCTTCAGTTTTTTGCTTGGTCTAAGCTCATCTTGAGAAGGAAAAGTTCTACATGAAGTACATTTGAGGTTTTTACAATACAATATTTACAATTTTCTAATCAATAGAGGAAATGGTTTGCTACTTTTACTACCTTATATGGGTCAAGCTCCAAACAACTCCTGGATGGATCTTACAATTCCCACAATGCAACCAAATTGTGTCTTTCATTAGAACCCCACATTTTAAGTTTGTTGCCTTAGCTTTCTATGTCACGCCCAACCTGAGATAACTCTGATGACATCATCTGGGTTATTTTCTCAGAGAAGTTCATTCAGAGCCACAGAGGACATTATAGGCTACTGTACAACTGATTTCACAGGTTGAGTAGTACTTCTTGTGGGATGTAAACTGAGCTTTGTGTATAGCATTGGTGGAGTGGGCCTTTAATTGGACATGCAAGAATATCAGTGATATTTAACTAATTTCTTAATACTGAATATTTTAATGTCTACTCACTTTGATATTTATGGAGAGACATTTTTAAAGCTGTCTTCCATTCAAATCTTTTGTTGTTTGCTTTGTTTTCCACAGACAGACGATGGTAATCAACAAACACTGCCAGAATGAAAGGAGAAGCTTTCTGTCGCTTTGTGTCTGACTAACGCTCCACTGGAAAAAGACTTTATTGGCTCTGAACAGACAGCCAGAACAATAAACAACTAAAATAAAAACAAATGCGGACATGTTGGGAAGAGCATGGGAGAGAAGATGAGCTAAGAACAGTTAACCTGTGGATATAAAACTGGACATATTTTGTCTTATATTTTCATGTTTTTTCTTCTAAATCTGGTTGGAGTATTTTTAATTTTGACAGTATCTTGTTTACATTGTTTTTATGTCATGAAGCTTTTGACAAGCAGTTTTTTTTGCAGCAAGGCCATATTTTGATCAAAATATGCTTCAGTATTTTACTATAAAGCCAGTTGGCATGCATCTTGAACATATTGAAATTTATTTTACAAGCTAAATTTTTCATAATTAGTCAAATTAACAAATTCACAATTCACTCTTCAAACTTCAACCGTGCCTCCCACCAGTCCCTCCCACCGTCAGCCATCCGACCAATCATGGGTAAGCCTCTAAGCCGTCCCGGGTGTTTCAGGAAGAGCTCCTGCTGCCTGGAGAAACACGGAGCTGGGGATGGAGGATTGGGAGGGCGGTCTGGGGGAGTGGAAGGGGGATACGGAGACGGCTACATTCCCCAACGATCCATCTACGATACCATGTGCATCAATCAACAGATTGACAGCCATCACCATCACGCTGGAGGGTCCATAAGGCAAGACGGTGGATGTGAGGGGAGTTTTAGCTACTCTGCAAGCGGCTCCCTAAGGGTTAGTAGGTCTCCGGCTGACATGTTCGATCCGCAGCCCCGCTCTCTAACTCCGAACCCCTCGTTTGTTCGACGACTGGATGAAAGAGCCATCTTTGATTCATTGAAGCTTGGGGGTCAGGATGTCGATGGTGTTGGCTGCCATTCGCCAGGATGTATCAACCGATCAGTTTCTCCCTCCGTGTCATCATTCTCAGCACCAGGAGTGTCCTCCTCCTCATCCAAGAAACACCACCATCCCCACCACCATCAACATGGAGACAGTACAAAGAGCAGAGATGGCCGACATTCCTGGAAAGTCTTTACACCTCCGAAACACCTGGAGTGTCTGGAGCTTACTACAGCCGAAATGATGGACAGAGGAGGGGGGTATCTGAACCCAGGACACTACCCTCCCCCTGGGGGCCAGTCCTCCTCTCTTACCTCCCCCCTCATTTCCCCATTCTCCGGCTCACCTCTCTCCTCGGGTTACCATACGCCAGTCTTTTTCTCCCCTGCCAAACCTCGCCCCAGTCAATCTCAGAGTTTGCGATGTTCCCCTCCCCAGGTCATCCAGCCAAGGCATTACTCCCAAACCCAGAGTCTCAGGCTGTCACCACCCCATGAGCTTAGACGATCTCCCTACCGTGCCCCGCTGGTCCAACTGTCTGCTCATGACCTTGAGCAGGAAATGAGGGACAGAGGCGGAGGATGGGGCCGGAGTGAGCGAGAAAGGGAGTGGGAGAGGGAGAGAGAAAGGGAGATGGAGCGAGGGTGGGCCCAGCGAGAGTGGGAAAGAGAAAGGGAGAGGGGGAGGCTGGAGAGGGAGAAGGCGAGAGAAAGGGAGAGGAGGGAAACATCAACTTTTGGCACCTTCGGGTATGGTCGACCAGTACCTCTGCGTTCAGACAGAGACTCTGTGTTTTTAGAGCACGACCAGGTTATAGACACAACACCCCTATTGCTCCCCCACCCCTCACCTTCACCCTCCCCCAATGCTGCCCCCAGAATGGGCACTGGCGCTGTGGGTAGGAATAGAGCCGGGTCAAAGGTTGGCCCTGAAAGTGTAGGTATGGTTTCAAAATTTGACAACGGGAGTGTGGGTTTGGTGTTGGTTGACAGCAAATCTGGGTGTGGGCCAAGGATAGTAAGTGAAGCTGGAGTTGGAAACATGCCAGAGGCTGAAATCAGGGCTGGAATACAAGAACCACATAGAGCTGAAAGTTGGAACAAATATGACAACGGATCCAGGGCTAGCATTAAAAATGGGTCTGAAATAAGAATGGGCTCCCAAGTGAAAACACGACCAGGTGGACGGGATCTGGAAGGAAAAGTACAGTCTGGGGTGGAGATTGAAAATATGGCTCCAGCTGTGAACAAAGAGGGACACAGGGGATCAACAAGGAGTGGAGAAAAAACTGGAAGGGGTGTGGCTAAACCAGAACCCATTGCTGAGACTATACCTTCAACTGTGACTGACATTGAGAACAGGATTGAGCCTGGAGATAAAGTTGAGATTGGAGCTGGACCTGGTCTGGGGATGAAGCCAGAGATTGAGGCAGGGGTTGAGGTTAAAGCTATTTTAAGGCAGGTGGAGAACAGGACTGGAACAGAAGCTGGAGGTGTAGCTACAGTTAACAATGAGGTTGGTTCGGCAGCAGAGTCCAGGGTAGAAACTAAAGAGACAGAAGTTAAGATTGCTCCTACATCTGAGCCTGAAGCAGTACTAGAGGCTGGGGTTAGTAATGAGACTAAAAGTAACACTGAGACTGGGGCCGTCAGTGAAACGCAGAACAGCAACAAGACTACAGATAAAGCTCACATAAGTGTTGATGCTGGGGATAAAACTGATACTGCCCCTGCAGATCAGGCTGAGAAAAAGCCTTTGGACATCGATAAAATTGAATCTAGCCATGTAGAGAAAGGTTCCAGGTCCCACAAGTCCAAATCATCCAAGTCCAGCTCTAGGACTCGACCTGGCACGGCCACAGGGCTCCGACCAGGCGTGGTCAGCCCTCGCCTAAGCAGAGGATTTGGAGACTGTGAGTCAACACGCCTTAAGTCTGAGGGCATTGAGTCCACCTGGCCTCGCCGAATCATGGTCAGAAAGAGGACTGTTCGGCAGGGTGGGGCACTCCACAACCTCCCTATTCTACCTCCACTCCCCTCTGTCCTCTCAGCATTGGAGAAGAGGCGCCCACTTGCCCAACTCCACCCCCGTCCAGGCCACTTCTCAGAGAACCCACTGACAACCATTATAAATGCTACAAGTATTGTGGGACGATGCTCACTTAAAGAGCCCTCCCATTTAGAACCAGGACAGGGGGCCAGTTTGGTAGGCAGGGCTTCCCTGAAGGAGCAGAACTTGGAGCAGTGGAGGGTCTGCAGAGAGCAGGAGGAACCCAGGAGAACCAGGAGTAAGGAGAAACAAGCAGAGCAGAGTAAGGAGAAGACTGAGATTGAGGAGAGGAAGGGGAAGGAAGAGAAGCGAGACAAGGCGAGAATCGAAGAGAAAGACAAAAGGGAGGAGAAAGTGGGAAAGGAGAAAGAGACGGTTATTGTCCTAGAGGGGCTGGTGGAGGAAACCAAACAAGAAAAGTCAGAGAGAAGGGTTAAAGGGAAATTGCAAGAGGATGGGAACATAAAGGAAGATGTAGAAAAGGAAAGGGATGTAGAAATATTTTTTGAAAAGGTGGAGGATAGAGAAATGAAGATTAAGGATGAAATACAAGAGCAGCAACGACAAGAGTTGGAGGAGGTGGTGGCTAAATCAAAGAAAGACGTTGACGTAGAGGGAGGAGAAGGAGGCACATTTGGAGATGAAGGGGGGATAGAGAGTTGGGACGTTGTCCTTGACATGGTCAACACATTGTGGGAGGATGGCTGGGAGAAAGGGGGAGCAGGAGGAAGTGGTGATACAGATTCCTTCTCGGGCTCCCTTCAACGTTGGCCTCTTCTCCGGCCCCCGATTGGCTTTGGGGGCTCCCATCCCCCCTCCTCGGCAGCCTCGGAGCTCAGCCTGACAGAGTTGGAAAGGAGAGCCAGGGAGCTGGACTCGGACCTGGAGCACCTAGACCTGTCTCAGCCCCACAGGGACACCCAGGATTTATACCAGTCAATGCTGGAGCCACAGAGGGAACGAACGGACATGTACCAAACACACCCTGGGCCGCAGAGAGAGAAAGTTGCTCTCTTGACAGGTATTAGTTGGATTTTATGTATGTTTGTTTTCATTCTTCCCATATTTCATTCAGGTGCCTGCAATAATACACTGAATTTCTTTAGCTTCATCAGAGTATTATGTTGAAGGAGAACTCTACTGATTTTACTACAAAGGTCAGTTTATTTGTTATGGAGACTACTACTTTGGAAGAGCTATGTCATGTTTGGAAAAAAGCCCCTGATTATGTCACAACGATGTTATCAGAGTTATCAAAAAATTTACTGTTGGGCCCCATTGAACCCTCCACACCACTTCCCCCATCTCCTGTTCTGCTCTCAAGATTTGTAATGAACCTCAATGCTCTATGGTATAAAGTATTTAAAAAGTTAAGGCATTGAGAAAATGCATGCATGTATAAACACCATAGTCAATCACAGACATAAAAGTAGCAGCAAAACTTATTTCTGAAATAAAAAAACAAGCCTTAGCTCAGTTGCTGAATGTGAGACTTAAAAGAGAGAGAATCATCAATTAAGAATCCTATGTAGGGGCGCCTGGATAGCTCACCTGGTTGAGCGTGCGTTCTATGTACAAAGGCTCAGTCCTTGCCGCAGCAGCCGTAGGTTGAGCTATCCTGTGTAATAAAGGCCTAAAAAGAAAATATTTAAAAAGAAAAAGATTTATTAAGTATCATCGGTATGTGTATTAAGATACAGTCTCAATCACATTGCCTTGAAACGTAATTTTAGATGGAAGGGTTCAGTGGCTTTTGCTTTAAGTTTGTGAACATCATAGGCTTTGTTTTGTCAGGACTGAAAATCATTTCCAACTCCTAAAATGTGTGTTGTACAGTATCAAAAGCCTTTTATAACTAACAAAGAGCCTGATACTGTGTAGAAGCAGAGCCTTAAATAACATTATCATCTGCATGGGTTAATGAGTGAATGAGAGTGGTACGAGGACTGAACCCTGGGGCACACCCTTTATTACATTAAGAAAGCTAGATGTGGTGCCTTCTGCCTGGACACACTGTGATCTGTTACCCACAATATGCTGGACGTGGGGAGGGGAGTTTTGTTTTTCCATTAAGGGGATATCAAGGCTTTAATAAAAGTTTGGATTGGGGATTGTTTGCTTGATTGTCATGTGACTGAGGCGGGGTGGACGCCATTTGCTTGTCCTACCTCAGCTCTACCCATTCTCCACCATATCTAGATTAGGATTTGTTGTCACTTTTCTATTCCTGCAGAAAGGCCTCAGCTAAAAAACAGCTACTAGGCAAACACTGCTCTACTGGCTGTGATCAAATATCCAAAGGCTTGAACAGGAGGGTAATGAACGGTATAATGTTTTAATTGGATTCACCATTTATCATGTTTAATTGTGTTAAAACTGTGCTCTATTTACCAGGAATGGGGAACAGATCCCAGGTCAGTTTGGAGCTCAGTGCTATGGCCTCACCAGCTACAGACACAGACAGACCTCCCGTTGACTGGTCAACCAAATCTGCTGGGACTTCCACTGTTGGCAATAGGTAAGTAGGTAGGTAAGTACGATGGTACACATGGTCCACATTCAATAGTTTTAGAATGTGGACCATGTGGATTGGGCAGGTTGAAATGGTGCTGTACAACATTTGCGATTTGGGGGCTTTTGTTGACAAGACCTATAATGCAACATGTATGGCTTTAATAAGCTTAATATCTCTTTACCTAATCATTTTATCAAATTATCTCATTAAAAGTTAGCTTTCTATGTTTCCATTCTTTTTTGCAGTATTAAACACCCTACAGTAGTTATAATTGTTCTGGGTAACATTTGTGGTCTGGAACATTTTCAAGGTTTCAAATTAGAGGCATAACAAATTCAAAGTGCTCTGTGGGGCTAATAGACAAAAACAAATCAATGGCCTTGATCTGAAATAGTAGGTTACAACAAATGTGATGTCATCTGTGGTAACCATTGGTAGACAGAGAGAATTAGAAGTCATTGGAGGCACATGAGGATGTAGTCAATTGACTGCTTTGTCTTTTTTCTAGCTCTACTAAGGAGGACAGCTCTCCAGACTCCAACCTTACTCTGGAATCCGACTCCAGTGGCGTCTTCCTGTCCTTATCCAATCAGAGCCAGGAGGAGGCCGGCTCTGACAGCGACCAGCCAATCAGTGGCTCTGACCTAGGCAGTAGCAGCACGTCACTGGAGAAAGATGGGGACGATGGAGGGTTAAAGGAATGGGGGAGGGAGGAGAGTGCAGAGCTACAGTGGTGCTACCCATCACTCCTCGACACCTCCTTGCATGAAGACAAAGAAGGAGATAGCGGAAGCGAGAAAGCAGGGCATGGAAAGATGGGGAGAGATGAAGAGAGAGGGAAAGATGAGAATGGAGGGTGGGTTGGTAAGATAGGTTCTGTTTCAACCACTAAAACCCCACTTGACCATGCAGATAGGGAGGGCTCAACGGCTTTAAATGCCCCACAAAGTGAAGAGATACCACCCAGGAAAAAAGTGACCATCATGGGAAGTGACTTTCCTCTTCCTCTGTCTCCCTCAAAACAACCAATCAAACACCTTCTAGATCCAAATCAGAAGCCAATCAGAAGCTCAGGCCTGGACTGTGGTGATTTAGATCCCTTTGTCCAATCGGACAGCTTTGTTTACCTTGCCGTGTCTGCAAGACCTGCTTCCCAGGGTGAAGTCACCACATTGACAGAAGTTCCCACCCAATATATAAAACAAGACAGTGTACAGCAACATTCAGATAGCATGAAAACACACTTGGACCAGTCAAATACAGAATGGATCGCCAAGCCAACTCAATTTTCCCCACAAAAACCAGAGGAAGGAGACTTTCTGTGCACTGACAGCTTTGTCTACCTGGCTGCTCCAGCCTGCCACCTACTGGGCCCTGCAGGAACCGCACCCTACAGCGGCAGGTAGGCATATTTTTTGTGTTCGCTGTAGCTGTAGTGCATTCCATTGTCTGTAATTCAGTAATGGGGCAGAGAAAAAACTATAACAGCATTTCAAAGCAATTTTGTTAATTTTGCTCCATTCATCCATCTATCCATCCATCCATCCATCCATCCATCCATTTTCGGCTCCGCTTATTCTGGTCCTGGTTGCAGTGTCAGTCAGCTAGGTAAGGTAGCCCAGACATCTTTCTCCCTAGCCATGTCATCCAGCTCTCCCTGAGGGATACCGAAAAGGTTCCAGACCAGATGGGATCTGTGATCCCTCCAGTGTGTTCTGAGTAGGGCTGGGAGATATGGAGAAAATCAGATATCACAATATTCTTGACTAAATACTTGGATATCGATATTACGTCAATATTCTAGGGTTGACAATTGGTGCTTTCACAAATTATTTTCACAATGAGATTTTCAATAAACAAAAACAGTAATGTGGATATAATGACTAAGTGGGTAAAGGCAAATAATAGAACAGCTAGAACAGTCAAAATGACATTTTACTGTAACGCAGCCTTTAAAACGCCATATTATGCCATATTATGATATTACGATATCCAAAGTCTAAGACAATATCTTGTCTCATATCTTGATATCGATATAATATTGATATATTGCCCAGCCCTAGTTCTGGGTCCTCCAGGGGGTCTCCTCCTAGTTGGTTGTGCCTGGAACACCTTCACAGGAGGCATCCTAATCAAATACCAACACCACCTCAACTGGCTCCTTTTGACACAATGTAGCAACGATTCAACTTCTTCCAGATGTCTTAGCTTTTCCCCCTAGCTTTGTTTCCATTCAGGGAATGACTGTCCGAGGTCCCTGCCCCCAAGGATTTCAATTACCACCTACAGAATACTTTTTTTCCACATGTTAGGGAGGCTTAGGCATGTGGAATCCAAGTGGCCCATGTTGAAGAAGAAGTCGTTTCGAGGTTGTTTGGATTAGGGAACTCCTGAAGCAAGTCAAATCAGGAAGCCAAAAAATACCACAGAAGCAAAAAAAGGTGTGGGAGAAGTTCAGGGAGACCCTGGTGAAGGTTCTTGCAAACCTTTAGACATCTCAGAAACGGCCGACATGGCTTAGCCAAGGCTGTTTTGAGCAGGGGAGGAGAACTGCTGACCAGGACTTGGGACACTTTGTTGGAAGGACACTTTGAGGAACTCCTGAATCTGAATACAATGATTTACAATTAAACATACTGTGATACCTTATTGATCCAATTTTATGGAATTCCATTTCCAGGCAAAAGCATGCTTTGACTCACAACCATCACTCATCTCATGCCCATTACAAACTCATTTCAGAGTATTTTAAATTCCCCACACAAGTCAGCACTAATAATAATTCTTTGTCATTAGTTGTGTTAGAATTGAAATGTTCTGCAGCATTTTTAAAAGCAGTGCTTTAGTAAATGGACTTCATTTATATAACAATTTTCTAGTATAAACGACCACTCAAAGCACTCTACTGTATACCACAGGCCCCATTCACCCTGTTCACACACCGGTGGCCAAGGCTATCATACAAGGTGCCACCCGCTCATCAAATAAACATCAGTGTTTTGCCAAAGGACACTTTGACATGTAGACTGCAGGGGCCAGGGATTGATCCACGGACCTCCTGAATGGTAGACGACTGCTCTACGCCCTGAGCCACAGTTGCCCAGTGTACCATTCATATACATATAAGAATGAAGTTACTAGAGAAATATTTGGAATTGTTTTAATTAAAGATTGGTGATGGTTGTGGCTGTAGATGCCAGTGATTACTTTGGTCACTGAAATTCAATATTTATGTAGTTTAATATTTTACTCTTTTTATTCTGTTTGTTGTGCTTTTCCAGGGAGTCAGACTCAGAGAGTTCCGGATCTGGCGCTGTTGATCTGTCAGTACTGGGCTGTGGCTCGGTGGCAGGGGATAGCGACTGGGACTCAGACCTGTCTGACTCCGATCCCAGTCGCTCCTCCAGAATATCTGCTCCTGGTAATAAATCTGCCGGCGTATCACGACCCAAGCGGCTGCCTGCTGAACCAGGCTGGGACTTGTTTGGAGAAACCACCGAACCTGAAGTGCTGAGTGAGCTCTTCACGGAACAGGACAAAAACAACAATGGCATAGCAAGGAAGGCTACCGGGGTTACCACCAGCCTGGCAGATACACCAGCTATTCCCATGGCAACTCAGCATGTCACTGCGCCAGTGAAACGGGTAGAATCAGTAGATCAGTCGTCAACAACAAAGAAGGTGACATGGCAGTTTAAACCAGCCCAGAGGTCAGTCTGCACAGGAAGCAGGAAGGATAAAGAGAAGGAAGGGACATCATCATTGGTAAGGTTCACAGAACTTGAAGGAGGCGATTCCCATAGATCCTCCCCTTCATCTTCATCGTCTTCATCATCGTCACCATCGTCATCGTCTTCTGGTTGATTTGTGAAGGCAATGTTTTTTGTTCAATCGTTTGAGAGGAGGCTTTATTGCTGAAGCTGGGTTTGTTTCCAAAAGGTAGAAAAGGTTTTCAACTTGTTCTGTAGAAACTGATGGCTAGAACAACTACATATTTTTTTGCCTGTACATTTTTTATTTTGCATCTAGCTGCTGCCATTGCCTTCTTATGACCTTCTAAAGGCTGCATAAAAGACTAGGTAATTGTTGCATTTTCTTGGACTACTCTACACAATATACTATTTAATCAGTTTAAGTTTGAGATAGTGTGAGACTCAGGCTGAACAGAAACCTTCAGGTTGAGATTGTGTGGAAATATGGCCACTGATAGAACACGTAGGTAAGATTTGCAGTGTCATTCCTAATGGATTTTATCAACAGTCAAAGTTTGAAACACAGGCTTGATTTATTAGTTACACATTACTCTATCTCTAAACAAGAAATAGGAATAGTACTGTGGGTTTTGTATTCTATTGAATGTACTGTACAGGATATATACAACTATAAGTAAAAACAAAATTCACATATGAGGCATTCCCAGTGGTTTGGCTTGGTCACCTGTATTTAAACATTATTACAATGTTGGAATTTAGTTACAATAACACATACAAATGATTACAGTTGGAGAAAAGAATTTCTGTCGGACTCTGCCATTGTGTTATCTTGTTTATAAAGATCTAACAATGTAAATGTGTCTCAGGTCTTATATCAAATTACACTTCCTTCCCCTATGTAATGCCTCACTTCAACACCTGCCCTTACTACTTCATATATATGCTTTTAAAACTGACTTTTAGAAACCGACTGAGGTCGAACTTTACAGTGTACAATGTATTTTATAATCACATCCAACTTTACAGTGTATTTACCAGTGTGTCAATAATATATTTTGAAACATTGAGATAATTATAGAGCGATATATACAGTATATATGTGTGTGTGTGTGTGTGTGTGTGTGTGTGTGTGTGTGTGTGTGTGTGTGTGTGTGTGTGTGTGTGTGTGTGTGTGTGTGTGTGTGTGTGTGTGTGTGTGTGTGCAGACATGAACAAATAATGGAAGGATTTAGTAATAACATTTAATTTAAATGTTTTATTTATAAATTAAATTGAAATTGTCAATGTTAAAATTGGGCAATATGCTTACGGATTCATGCTATATTCTATGTTTCAGATGTGGAAAGTGTTGCCTGAGTGATGTGTATAATAATGGCTGAGTTTAATTTATTTTATACAACCAAATACTAATTGTAAATGCAGTCTTACACTCATTTAGAGGTTCTATGTGTAACAATTTTAAACATCAATGTATTATCAGGTAGCTCGGTATAATTGCCATAAACAATGAGACATGATAGATAGCCTTTGTCTCACCCCAGTGGTAGTATTAGTGCTAGGGACTTCATTTCCGTGGCATCTTGGGCTTTACTGAAGAGGATTAACATGTTGGAGATGATTTGCCTCTCACTCCCCTCCACCAATTGAGAGAAAATGTGACAGTTTTAGCTCTGTTTGCATTGAAAGTGAAGCAATCCAGAAGATTTTCATTCAAATCCATGTCAGTGGCACACAATGTAAAATGCAGTGTGGAGACTGGTAGAGCTGCCAATCATCCCAGCAGTGGTTCTGTTGTTGACTTATTATACTAATGTTTCAAAATGAATGTGGTAATCATTTACTGATGTTAACAATTACACATGTAGCACCTTTAAAAGAGAGCACAGTGCTAGCAGGTTTATCCTATTACAAATGTGACAAAGAGAGCACGGAAGGTTGACAAATCATTGTTACTTACCCAATAATAATTAGCATTACAACACAATGTGGCTATGAAAGGATGTGTGGGAAGTTATGTCCTGGCAGGCAAATGTTTCCTCAGCAGGTGCACTCGTCCTTTTTTAAATATGCACTTGAATTTCAAATTGGGCAGTGGGAGGTAACTTTGTAAATTTGTCTTTGTGTTATCAGTGTTGAACGTCAAGGTAATGGCACTAGATTTTGGAAGGTGAATCTATTGTGGGGATGCTGCAGACATATTTTTGATTTTTGATTGCGATTGATGCCGTAACATTGGTGTTTTTTTGTTTTAGTTTTTTCTGCAAACTGAGAACTGTTGCTTTGTGCAGCTTTAACTGCCATTATGAACATTGAAATGCTCCGCCAGTCCCTATTCTTAATGATGTTGCTACGTGTGAACCAACAGGATTTGGTAGAGCTCTAAATGCACCTGTCTGGATTAGTGATAGATTTATTATTTATTATTTTATATTTTCTGGTGTTTTCGAGCACATATTTACAAGTACATCCATGGAGGACTTACGTACTTCGTTAGCATTGATCCGTATTTTTAAAGCTGCAAGATTGTGGGGATGTCTTAGGAAGTGAATGTGTTACCAGGGATTGAACTAATGACTATTGAAGGTTTGAAATGATCACAACCTCTGACTACTTGTTATTTTCTAAACCATGTCAAAATGCATTGAATGTACATTTGTTGAGATTGTTATGACACCTTATAGCACCCCAAATCCCTGTTGAAGGTCAGCAGTTTCAAAACATGAAAAGTGATCTGTGAGGCCATTTTGGCATGGCCGGATTAACCTGTAACGGCACAGATTTGCTGATGTTACATTGTTACCTATTACACTCCCATGGCAGGAGAAACCAACCAGTACCCATGTGGTTTAGGTTTGTCCTTTAATTTTTTGTGTGTGTCAGTTTGTGGTAATTTGATTAAACACAAAATTATGTAGGAATATTGACCATATAAACATAATAGGGTGGTATTAGCCTCTGCAAAATCCGTTAATTGTGGAATGTACAACCTGCAGTGTTGGGTTACTTGAAAGCTGTTATCAATAACTTATTACTTACTGAAAATGTAATTGCATCACTTTACAAATTTTTCAGCAGCAAAAGTATGTTAGCCTACATTACTTGTTTACTTTGGTTACCCTGCCCAGCTCTATCGAAGGTGCCTTTCAACAACTACAAATTCTCCACACCTAGACCGTTCTCATTGCCTGGTCGTCAAATACCGACGCTTTGTCACAATCTTTGTCAGTACCAGTTGTTCAATAACTTGCTTTTTTGGTTTGAATATTATGTAATACAGTTCCTGTACATCAGAATTTCTGCCATTGGTGTTGCTAGGCAATGTTTGGTGAAACAAAAAGAAACAAGTTTTACAAGGTCGGGTGAAGACTTTTAAAATTCTTACAAGTTTTGAAATTAGAAGAGAAAGGAATTTCACTGGTTGCTTTAAGCCTTGTCTTAAACATACGCAATTGACAACATCAGAGAATAGGGCTATCGCTAACGTTATGTAGCTCTCTCGCTCTTTCCCTTACACAGGCTGCGTCTCTCTCCTTCTGTCATGGACACACAGCCTACTCGTTTGATCTCTATCACTGCCTCTTACCTTTTCCATGTCTCTTTTTTTCCTTTTTTTGTTGCAGTTTTGCTCACATGTCCTCTCTCCTTTTGCCTGAAGCTGTCCCTCAGACCTACAGGCTGTTAGCTTAACCAAAGCTAACGATACTGTTTTTAAAAGTCCTCTCTTTCCTCCACCTACAGTGCCATTGGTTGATTTGATATTCCAGAATCACATACACATCCAAAAATGTAAGCTGCTGGGTTATTTATCTGTGTATTTCGTTGGTTATACATCTAACAACAGCTCTAAGCTATTAAGCTAAGCCTTTTAACTAGACTTCACTACAGGTGCACTACTTTAAAATGGCAACAAACAGGTTATGCTGTTTACCGGTTATACTGTACGGTTATTAAAAGTTGATCTACATTATTATTATTATTAAAGGTTTATTTAGATAGGGACAGATCCAAAAAACATAGATAAGCTTTAACAGTCATCTGATGTATGTATCATAGTGCTTTTAGCCGAAGCTAATTCACGACACTTGTTCCTAGTAGGGCTTTTGGTTAAAAATAAAAATACAGATTTACGTTATTAAAAATAAGACAAAGATGAAATAAAATGGAATGAAATGAAAAAGGAAAGAAAGTATACAGAGAGAGCAGTGTAAAAACTAAATATGAAAGCAAGATTGTTCCCGAATTAGCCACAATTTGGTATTTTTTTTCTCCCAATTGGAATCAAGAATTCTCAGTGGCCATGGTATAAACTAACTAATATAATAATAATAATAATAATAATAATAATAATAATAATAATAATAAAAAGAAATTGGGGTCACAAAGTAAATTCATAAGTAAGTGCGTGTCTTATTTGATGTGGTGCCAACAAATAATTAATCAAATTACCAAAGACCTTTGACACACAGTGAACCTGGAACTTTTGGGGCCTCAGGTCATGTTCAAGCTTTGTTTAATATTTTGCATTTTGTTATCTATGAGTGCATTATTAAATTCAGGGAGTGTATCTTTTAGAACCATGACAGAATTAGCTCTTATTTGGAGGTGGCCGAGCTCATGTTGTGATATTGCACATAGTTTGGACACATTCCACTCACATTTCACATATGAGCAATATAAAGGCATGGAGCGGGTGTATGTGTTATGACTATGAGAGACATCATTTTCAATGATGCAATCTCCTTTTTATTCTGTATGAAAAATTGCATTGTAATTAGGGCTGCACAATAAGAGGAAAATATCTAATTGCAATTATTTTTGACTGATATTTGATTGCGATATGATTCACGATATTGGAGGCAATGATCATTTTTGTATAATTCGCATTTTCATTGTAAAATATTAAAAATTATTATAGTGTGATGTTTGCGAGGATTTAGTCTGTTGGATACAATTTGTAGGCTGGGACGTCTCTGCAGCACCACAATACTTAATTCGGAATGGTTTGACACATATTTTGCCTTTAACAAATATTGCGCCCCCATTTGGATATTGAACTAGTCCACATTGCTATATTAATTGTGCAGCCCTAATTGGAAGAAGGCCGTATAGATCAAGTTTAGCCAGTTTCTCCCTGTATGCTCCACAGTTGGGCTCCCGGCAATTTCTTGGTGGTTCTCTGCCAGCTCTGACATGTCATGTATGGAGAGCTGTGCTGTTTATTTGAAGCTGACTGCTTTTTGCTGTTGAAATGGGACAAGGCCATGGCATTATTAAAACTACCTGGACAAACTGTCTGGTGTTCCCCACTGCCTATTGCGTCACACCAACCCTACGTTCTGGCTGAGGTGTCATGACACTATTAATTAAATCTAACCTGTGGGGGGTTTTCTCTATTAAACAGTTGGCACTATGCTGTGTAACACTTGAAAACCTGGTTTCTATTGGAATAATGAAATTTTTTTCTAACCTTGCAGCTTTACTGTCTGCTGGATAGTTTGTCTTAATAACTAAACTTTAAAGCTTACACATCGGACCAAAGGAGAGGATGGGCCAGATAGTTGTATGTACAATTTTTTATCAATGAAACAATCTTTGATTTGCGCTCGCATTAAACTGTGGCAAGGCATCTAGTTTCACTGTGATATATTAAGGATAAATTACTTTACATCTTCACTGACTTTTGTAAAATTCAGTAATATCAGGCCATACGCATCATAATAACAAAAATAATAATACTTTGCTGTTCATGTTAATGCTGATCCCTGTTAAAGCTTATTGGTGATTAAGAACTAAGACCTGAGAGGACTTCTTAGTGGATAAAGATGATTTATGTAAAATCTTATTGTGTACCGTATTCCCAAGCCTTGCTGAAATGCATTAATGTACAAATAAAGACTAAACTTGATGGTGAAATGTGACTCACTTTGGCCTGTTTGGTGTCTGTCTCAGCTGTCAATTGAAGGATTAAGTAAAGAAAAAAAGGAATTTCTTCTTTTTTAAGATAGTTATTTCACTGATATCAAAGGCATTTCTCTGTTTAATCACTCATCACTGGGAAAAACTTCACTGCACCGCTTCAGTGACACTCAACTTAATTGCCAAAACGTGGTTACTTCTCCATAACACACACACACACACACACACACACACACACACACACACACACACACACACACACACACACACACACACACACACACACACACACACACACAGTGCGTCTCACTATCTTTGTGGGGACCCGTCATTGACATAATGCATTCCCTAGCCCCTTACCCTAACCTTAACCATCACAGCTAAATGCCTAACCTTAACCCTTACCCTCACCCTAACCAGAACCTAATTCTAACCCTAATCCTAAAACCAAGTCTTAACCCTCAAACAGCCCTTTAAACTTGTGGGGTCCAGCATTTTGGCCCCACAAAGCTCTCCGCACCCCACAATTATACTGTATTCCCGGTTTTTGGACCCCACGAATATACTTAAACAAGAACACACACACACACACACACGCACACACACACACACACACGTACACACACACACACACACACACACACACACACACACACACACACACATGCACACACACACACACACACACACACACACACACACACACACACACACACACACACACACACACACACACACACACACACACACACCCCCTGCGGTGCCATCTGTGTATTGAATAGTACATGGTGTACAAGGAGTTGTGTTGTGTCAGTAATGTAGGTCTGTCCATCTATTTAAAGCTGATTAATTAGAGCACTTTGAATAAGGCCAGAGAGAGGGAGAGAGAGAAAGAGGGAGAGGGAGAGACCACCATTATGAATAGTTAATCTATGTGCCAGTTCCTCAGCCACCGCAGGGACTGTGGTGATTTATTGAGCCAGATGACACAGTCTGTTTGTGACACAGTCTGTAAAAATATGCGGTCAGATTTATTGTAATTCTTGAACTAATTTGATCAAACTTTACAGGATCAGTGCACTCTGAGAAATATGGGAGACTGAATTCAAATAAATATTCTGGTTAAATATAAATGCACAAGCTGTTGTATTTTATTATGTGTCACTCTCTTTACACTGAGGTGGCAATAAGTCTACATAACAAAACAACCATAAAATGTCTGCAGGGACTGATGTGGTTGTTCATCTATAGAAGCTGTAAGTGGAGGTCATGAACAGGCTGAGGTGTTTTGGATGAACTTTGATCTTTTTGTTACTCATCTTTCTAAAAAGAAAACCTGTAATCAGCAGGGAAAGTTTACATGTTTACTCAGTTTGGTTTCAGGCTTATTCATGCCAAACTCCCCACTGCCTGGAGATTATGTCAATCTGATAATCACACCCACTCTGCACAGTGATTGGCCAGGTGTGTGGAGGTGTGAAATGGGCAAGGTTTGAATTCCCATTTGTACGATTCATTGCATCGAGACGTAGAAACAAAGAGTTCTAGGAAAGAGATCAGCGAGGCAGTGGAATGCAGCCGGTTGGAGGCGATGACAGCCTTCAAGTGTGACCATACTAACCCTTTGCAGATACACCTTTTAATATTTTTTTAAAGCGGCTATAAACAATATTTTTCAAATGTATCAAATGAAAATGTGAAAACAATGTGAAAGGGATTGCTCCTAGTGATGAACCTACAGAGAATTATCAGCTGAATCGGCAGCTCCTCTCGGCTCCTCTTTATAGTGACTTTTAGCTCATTGTTGCTGTCTGGCACTCAACTTTACTGTTCTGGTTCACTGTCACTGCTCTCATAGTGTTGTTTTATGCCGCAGCAGGTAGCTGTTTTCAGTGAAAAAGCACTAAAAACTCACTGTACACTACCTGCTCAGCACCAAACAGCAGACATACAGTTAAAGACTAGCTGGTGAACATAGTGGAGCATTTAGCAGCTAAAGAGCCCTCAAGAGTTGGTAGAGACCAAAACCAGAGCTAAAAGAGAGTGAATATTACATTCTCAAGGTGAACAGAAACATTACTTTAAATGCTGATGTTGCGCGATAACTGCTGGATGTGTAGGCCTAGATAACCAACTGTTTGCTACCAAGTTCGCCTTGTAAATTTAAAAGCTGCCCATGTCAGGGGCGACGACCAATGGGGCCAATCATATTTCAGGGGGGGAAATCTCTAGCCCCGCCCCTGGCCCATATTGAAATGAAAAGTGCAGCACGTGCCTGGTTGCAGACATCGCGAGCCCTGACGCCAGGGGAAACTACAGCGACCATAAACCTAGCTTGAGTCACGCTGCTCACGCAGGCTGTGTGGCTGCTCTATCCCAGAGGTCTTCAACGTTTTTTAGGTCAGGGACCCCTTAGCTGAAATAGAGGCCGAGTAGGGACCCCCTACTGTATACGGATATTGTATAAAATTGAGTTACATATTAAACTGGGCCAAATAGATGAAAATAAATGGTTATTATTTATACATCATGTTTTAACATTAAACATACCATACATCTACCTTCATTGTTGAATGCACTTAATGGAAGTCGCTTTGGTAAAAGCATCAGCTAAATGTAATACATGTGGAAGGCACAGATGATCCTTAAGCTTAACTGTATGGTTACCATAGTGGCTACCTTACCTATAGTATGCTTATCTTCAATGTGTAAATATATTTTTTTTTTTCACAAATAGGTCAGTTGCTATTAATATGTTGGATTCATATTAATGTATATTTTCAGACATGATATTTTATTTAAAAAAATAAATTAAAAAACACAATGTGGCGGCCCCCCTGCACTAACTCTGAGGACCGCCTAGGGGTCACGGACCCCCTGTTGAAGATCCCTGCTCTAACCTGTTCACAAGGACGCTGAAATGGAAAGCAGGAAGTTCTGTGACACACTTGGGCTGGCCCGGGTGTCAAAGTCGACGAGAATGACAAGGGGCTACTTACATGTCACTGCAAATTATATTTAATGTCACTGCAAATCATCCATTGGTTGTGTAAGTGGGAGGAGGGGGAGGAGGGGGAGGAGGGGGATGCGATCACTGCAGTTGCCACATTTTAAGACATTGCTGTGGAGTGAAGTTTGTCAGATCTCTGGGGCCTTCCGAACGGCCTGGGGCCCTAGCAGTTGCCTGCCTTGCCAGTTCACAAGCCATTTGTCTGGAAAACATAGTCCTGTGTGGGCACTTTTTTTTGTTTTGATTGTGGAACTTATAGTTGTTAAAAGTTATCAGATTAGATTCAACTTTGTTGTTGCACAGAGTAAAGGGTACTGAGACAAAGAAATGCCATTTAACATCTAACCAGAAGTGCAAAAAGCAGTAACTTGTAGAGTAATGTAAGGAGTATATACAGAATTACTGTTCATTCTGAAGTATTCATATATAGAATAAATATAGAACATGAACAGAACCGTGTAGGCGACTCATCGTTATTGTTATTGTTGCATTGTTGAGGATGGAGACCAGCCACTTGTTGTCTGCAAACTTGATAATGGTTGTCGTTGGTGAATGGGTGTGCATGTGATTGCCTAAGCTATCTCCATGACAACTGAGCAAACTCCATCCACTGAGGAAGGTCAAGAGATGTGGCTGAAAGCTTATGAAACCTTAGGACCTTGTGTTGAGATTATTTTGGATACATTTTAGATTTATTTAGGCAGCCTGTATTACAGTCATTGTGGTCTCAAAGAAACCAACGATGACCAACGTCCTTCCTATTAGGTTTAGTGCCGTTTAGCAATATCACGCTACTTCCACAGTCATTTGTAGGCAGCAAACACTTGTAAACAAATGACTGATGCTGTTGTTTTTCTGGAGAGGACAGTCTCACTGCAGTAGCTGGGGAGAGGATCTCGTGTTCTGTTCATCAAACCAGAACAGAACAACGCTTAGCTCACACCAGGTGCTTCTTGGCTTGGTCTGAGCAGGTGGGTGGCTGCACCTTGCTGCCTGATTATCCAGGGCAGGTTTGCTGAGCATTAAGGTCCTTGTCTTGTGTTCACATGCAGTCATATTCATGGTTATTTATCACAATATCAAATGGGAACAGATGAGCATAAAAAAACTGTGCCAATTAAAATTGCCACAGCACCACCATGTAGAGTCATCTTGATCTTTATCTTCCCACTGACTTCCCACTGGTTTGCATAACTGCAGTCAACCATTAACACTATGTCCACATTTAAACTCCCCTACTGCAGGGAAAACCGTCAAATAATTGAGTCTAGCCCATTGCTGCTCTTTTCACTGTGGCCTTATGTCTTCATTCTTTCAGTGATCACAGTATTAATGTTAACAGAAGTGCAGAACATACTCTGCCCATCAGTGTCTCTCTCTGCCTCTCTCTCTCTCTCTCTCTCTCTCTCTCTCTCTATCTCTCTCTCTCTCTGTTTCAGCAAGTCCCTATACTGTACTTCACATTGTTGCTGTGTATTTCATTTTGTGGGCATGTGTGTGGGTGGCTACTGGCTTTTTGTTGTTGTCTGTGTGTGTGTGTGTGTGTGTGTGTGTGTGTGTGTGTGTGTGTGTGTGTGTGTGTGTTCTGTGTGGCTAGCTGTTTGTATGCACTGCATGTGTGAAGAGAGGAGGACGAAAGGAGCTACTGAATCTCAACAGAATCACACACACACACACACACACACACACACACACACACACACACACACACACACACACACACACACACACACACAAATATAAAATGGAAGGCATCAGGATTCAAGGTTGTATCTCAGGCTGCATGGTAAAAAGCCATAGATGGCCTGCAGTTGCCAGGAAGGAACGATGGAAAAGCAAACCTTACATATTTTGAAATCTTTTTGCCAGTAGCGGGCCGCGTATTTTACACCCAGGCCTTCAGTACTATCCTACAGCAATTAAAACACCTTTGAATACCATCACCATGGCACTAGGACATAATCATGTGGAATAAAGTGATTTAACACAAGGCTCAACACCTTGAGAGTGTCAATACACTATTGCAGAGACATGATTACATGGTGACTGAAGCCATCACTTTTCTTTTCTCACCATCACTTGGCCAGCAGAGATGCCTGGCTGGCCCTGACGGCCCACCTCTACTAGATGCTAGCTGGATTGATGCTTGCTAGCTGATCATGATGATGAAACTTTACTTAGCACCTAGTCTCGCATTGCCAGACCTATCTTCACAGAGTGTGTCAGGGGGAAAAAAAACACTCTGGCTTGTTTGGTTTCAACCAATCACAACCGCTCTGGGCGGCACTAACCCCAGATGTAGCGATAATGCCCTTGCAAAATAGATAGCAGAAGAGGAGGGAATGGGACATCTGGCATGTGAGAGACGTGCCAGATATCAGGCTTTATACCAGCCATGTACATCCGGTGAGCCAGACTACTTGGCACCCAAAGGTTCAGGAGGTTGAAGCTTGTAAAGTCTCACAGGGGGAAAAAAGGTAGCAGAGCAAAAGGTAGTTGCTAATTTCTCACAAATTAACAAAAACATCACATTAAACAATATTATTAACGTATAAACAGATTTTCTGTGTTGTAATCTAACGAAGTACAAATACTTCGCTACTGTACTTAAGTAGAATTTTCACATATAGGTACTTTACTTTGTTGTTTATATTTCCTGAAACCTTTATTTTTACTCCACTACATTTCCTAAATAAATATATACTTTTACTCCACTACATTTAAAATATATACTTTTACTCCATTACATTTCCTAAATAAAATATATACTTTTACTCCACTACATTTAAAATATATACTTTTACTCCATTACATTTCCTAAATAAAATATATACTTTTACTCCACTACATTTAAAATATATACTTTTACTCCACTACATTTCCTCTGAGCATCTTAGTTATCAGCCAACCTGCTTGCTGCCCCCTCAAAGTGAGGGAGAACTAATCACACAAATCCCGACTGTTTGCTGTCCTGGCTCCTAAATGGTGGAATGAGCTCCCTATTGACAACGGGATGGCCGAAAACCTGTGCATCTTCGAAATCGAAAACCTGTGCATCTTCCGCCAAAGGCGAAAAACACATCTCTTCCGACTACACCTTGGATAAAGGAGAAGAAGATAAAAAAAAATATATATATATATATTTCTTGATGCTGCACTTTCATATGGCTCTTTGTAGTATTACCTATTTAACTACTTGCACTTACTACTTGTTGTCTGGAGTTTGCACCTTCAAGGTTGAACGCACTTAATTGTAAGTCGCTTTGGATAAAAGCGTCAGCTAAATGACATGTAATGTAATGTAATGTAATGTAATGTAAGTTATTCGTTACTACAAAATAAAATCAGAAGAAATTTGTTACACTGGAAGAAAGCAGGTTTGGCGAATCATTGCTCCTAGATTGCAAGTTAATGCACCCTCCATTCCAGTTGGTGATGGAATGGAGGAAATATTTGCCTGTTTGTTGCAAAGAGGCAAAAAAAAAAAAAACATAGACCAAAACTAAAGAAGAGGAGGAAGCATAATGACTGATACTGTCATGGAAGCACCTCTGCCACCAATGTGGCAGACACCCCGACGACAGTGGTGAACATGGGGCTGATCGAGATAACGTTACACACCTTTGGCCATAAAGTTCATAATCAAAGTTTTTTTTACTTTGACTTCTAATAATTAAGTAGATTTAATGTCAGAAAATTACTTTTGATACTTAAATAAATATCAGATACTTTAAGACTTTTATTTATTTTAAAAGGTGACTTTAACTTCTACCAAAGTCGTTTTCGGGTGAGATACTTGTACTTTTACTCAAGTATTGCTTTCAAGTACCTTATACAAGACTATGAATTTTAGGTCAAAGAGAACACAACATTATTTAACTCTGTGGCTCCTAAACCGTTTCTGAGATGCAGCTTCAGCTTTGGAAGCTGATGAATATATTTCATCTCCACCCAGTGCTGCCCGAAATGAAAAATTAAACCATAACAAAACAAGCTGGGTTAAAGGGTAACTACCGTTTTTTTCAACTCAACCTGGACCTATTTTCCTATGTTTTTGTGTCTAAGTGACTGATGGGAACAACAATCTTTGACATTGGTCCAGTATTAAGCGAGCTCGCTGCTGTTGGCAGCGGCGAAACAAGCTACAATGTAAGCTAATAGGGCAATTGTCCAGCTTGTATTTACCTTCACAAAAGTGCTTGTTTTGCCGCTGACAGGCTCAGATTAATATTCTAAGTGTCTGACAACATTATGGAAAGGATCCCTTCAGAGATAGACCTTTAAAACCTCTTTGAGAACTTTCTGTTTAACCAGAAACAGCTCTGAAGTCGCTAGCGCTAAACCCACCAGACTCCATTTAAAAAAAACAATACTTTTAGTGTGTATAGAGCCAACATATTTTCACATGTAAATCGGTAAACTATGTGTTTATTTCAACCAAACTAGAGTTGTGATGGTTGGAAAAGTGGAGAAACGACCCAAAACGTCTTTTCATAGTTTTATTTTCTTTCTGTTGACTTTGAATGAAGTGTATTTTACGATGCTAAAAGTTCTGTTAAATTACATGGAGTCTGGTGGCTTTAGCAAACGCAATTTTGCGGATTTGTTTATGTATAAAAAAATTATTTTATGTTTCTTTAACAGAAATGTCAACCTCCTTAGAAATCCTTTCCATAATGTTGTCAGACACTTAGAATATTAATCTGAGCCAGTCAGTGGCAAAACGAGCACTTTTGTGAAGGTAAATACAAGCTGAACAATTGCCCTATTAACTTACATTGTAGCTTGTTTCGCAGCTTAATCTTGCTTAATACTGGACCAATGTCAAAGATTTTTGTTCCCATCAGTCACTTAGACACAAAAACATAGGAACATAGGGTCCAGGTTGAAAAAAAACAGTTACCCTTTAAATTTGACTAAAATAACATTACCATGAACTAATGAACTTAAATTCAACTTACAGACATTTACAAAAAAAATAGATAAAAGGCTATCCTGCTGTATTGACAATTATCTCAAGAGGAAGATAAATGCTTCTTTATATTTTGGATTTGACTGACATGTTTGCTCGACGACCATCAGTTTTTCATTTCTTTCCAAAAACTGTGTCTTAAGTGTGTATTACATGTCGCATTACTGTTTCAATAAATCTTGCTAAGCTGGATCAGGCCCGCTATTAGGAATTAGGGGGACACAGGGGGACACATTTTCAAAGT
This sequence comes from Sander vitreus, assembly GCF_031162955.1. Taxonomy (NCBI): domain Eukaryota; kingdom Metazoa; phylum Chordata; class Actinopteri; order Perciformes; family Percidae; genus Sander; species Sander vitreus. Next base: position 24,712,744 of record NC_135874.1, on the reverse strand, counting down.
GGGCCCCTCGTCCACACCCACTCCAGCACCATAGGCCTTTGCATGGTGGGGGGATAGCGAGAGATGAAGTTGTCAAATAGCCAAATAAACAGGGTCTTTGGTACAATCCAAGACCTGCATCCTTTACATTTCATTCCTCAATTACTGCAAGGCAGAAGCAGCAACAAAAAATAAACATAGATGATATTAATGTTTGCCAGTTTGTCTGAGCTGGAGCAGACAGGCTACCTTAAAAAAATGACTGACATTTTTTTCCTCCGGTTTTCTCTGTCAAAGCTACTGAAGAGTGAGTGAGAGAGAAACAGATATAGGCAGGCAGAACGGGATACAAGCACTATAGATGAAGAGGAAGAAAAGCTCAGGAGGTGCCGATTATATAAGATATATATATATATATCACAAATATCACGGTAAAGACCTGAGAGGGAGTGGGAGCTATTTTAAACCTGGGCTTGAGCTCAGAGAAAGAAGCAGTGTGGGCTGATATATCGGCCATCACAGTAATCTGTGCTTGTGTGTATTGTGTGTGTGTGTGTGTGTGTGTGTGTGTGTGTGTGTGTGTGTGTGTGTGTGTGTGTGTGTGTGTGTGTGTGTGTGTTCCCCTCTGTGCAAAAACCTGGCAGATAATGTACTGGGACTTTAAAGGCATGTTACATCATGCTGACCAGGGCTTTTATCACATGAAGAAGTGGTCAAATCATTCCAAAAAATATTGACTGTTATTTTAGGATTTTGCTGAAATTGGACAGTGCTGAACAAATCCAGGCTGAACTGCCCATGGTCAGTGACATGTATGGTGGGTGGATGTGTGTGTGTGTGTGTGTGTGTGATGAAAAAATACATATCTTATTGGATGAAGCAGATGATAAAAAATTCCCCTCTGCGCTGTTTTGGGCATGGAACCCAACTCAAAGATTGGCTGCCATTTCTTCAAGACTTAAAAAAAACAGCACTGTTAAGAACTTAATTTTGAACTACCTCAAAATACAATTTTGTATTCATTTATTTATTTTGATTGACCTCATCCCAATATGTGTGACCTATCAACAGGTTCTCACTCCCATCTTGTTTAATATGGACGCTTGGTCAGGTGCCTTTGTCGTTGTTATTGACGCTAAAAGTCTCCTTTAGTGTCATATAACGCGCTTTAACTAAACGCGCTTGGTTGGGACTATTGGGGTCCCTTTTGACAAAGTTATGTTAAGAAAATGGTCATGGGTGGGCTTACGTTTCCGTGACACGCGGGAATAACAGGACGGTTAAAGAAGAAAGTGACTTTAGGAAACGTGACAAGCGTAACACAAACCCCGGTCTCCTGGGTGAAAGTCCTGTGTTTACCCACCCGCCACCCAAACCAAGCTCCCTACGTGAAATTTCGGCCTAACATACTACTCGCTAAACCCTGTGTAGCTGCCTGCGCTCCCCGGTACGTTATACAAACACGCTGAAGGACACCTTTTTCGTCGCTTCAGACACTGACAGCCACTGTCCAAACGTCCGTATTTTACAAGTTTGGAGTGAGAACGGGTTGTATCGGTAAAACTTAAAGCTACATTCATTTGTTTTGGCCACTTGGGGGCACTGCAGGGAGCTGTTGACACAATACTATTATCTTATTATAAAGTTGTATGCTGTATGGTGAACATTTTAGGAAACAGTTGCATATTTAGACATCCAGCATACACAGAGCAACATAACAAAATTGTGTTTCTGAATAAAGCTGCCTCACCTTGCCTTCTGGTCACTTGACAAATGTCAATTTTCACTCTCCTTTTACCTCTGTCCTAAGGGAACTATCTGAAATCCTATTTACACTTTTGTGTCTTGGGCAGACTGGATGTGCCATGTGTAAACCATTATTTTATGGATTGTTGTTAGCAAGCTGGTTAAACTGTTATTGTTATTCCAGCATATTAGCACTCCGCACCATTGTGCTACTGTATTTTTATTTACAATTTACAGAAACAAGATTCAAGATTCAAGATTTTTATTTGCCATTCGTGCATACACCAAACAGTCCAGGCACATAGGAGTTCTTGTGCAGGCTCTTTGAGTCAAGCAAAAAGAGTTAAAGGTGCAATATGAGTTCCTGCATGGTTTCAGCACGATTTCATTTTTGTCTCAAATTGTAGGCATCTCTCCTTGATCCACTAGCTGCCTGTCCCCTGAACACACTGTGAAAAAGCCCGGTCTCGGGAGACAACACAGGGGTCGTAAACGTCAAACAAACACAAAAGGCACAGGCTGTGCACCAAAATACAACAAACCACTCCAGCCAATCACTGACAAGATGGTTGGGGGAGGGGGTGGGGGTTAGTGACAGTCAGTTAGTCATGACAGTTACGGAAACATGGGGGGAGGGGCGAGCTTGCTCTGTTTTGTTTTAAATTTACTTGGAACGTCAACAGAAGTGAAGTCATGCAGGAACTTGCACCTTTAAGGGCAAAGAAAAGCAAACCGACTAAAACAGAAAAAATATTATACATAAGGTAAATAAATTAAACTAAAATAAGACAAAAAAAACTTACTACTACTACTACTACTACCGATACTATACAAAAGAGTGCAAAAAACATAATAGATTATTAATACTGTAACTGGAGCATGATTACTACTGTTAATCAGGAGGAGAAAGAGTACAAGTAATAAATATATACAGGTTATTAACACTATCCTAAGGGTAATGGGTCTGTGACAACTATGGGGAATATTGCATTTGTCACGAGAATAAATATTGCAAATATTGCACAGTAGTATTTCAATGTATAGACATTGTTTGATGTTGTTCATTGTTGTATATTGCAAGTCAATAAAGAAATGGGTCAAAACTTCCACAGAAACGTGTAGACTCATTGAGGGTTGTGATCATCTGTCGCCTTGGTATGGGACTATGAGTGATAGTTCATTAGAAACTACTGTAAAAGGTCAACTTGTATCAAATATATTGTCATTGATTAAAGACAAAACTGATGCAAAAAAAAAAAAACGTACAAAATGTTTAAATAGGAAATGAAATTGAGAGATTGAAAAATAAATGATACCAAAAATACTTTTACTCTACATCACAGCCATCACAACTCTAAACATTCAATTATAGAAATAGGACTTCATCATGCTGAATGATTATCTTGCCTGTTTTACACTTTTCCAGTACTGTGATCTTTTAAAAAGTATTTTTTTGGTGTGAGAGTATGGCGTGAGAAAGTGTATGAATGTATACTACTATGCACTAGAAGCACCTGTCTACATACATTATGTGTATGTGAGGGTATGGTTTGTGGAAGGGTATGGCGTGTGCGTATGAATGTATACTTCTAGGCACCAGAAGGAGTAGCACTTAAATTTCGTTGTGACAATGTTTTATAATGACAAATACATGATTCTGATTCTGACATGGACAGTAGTCTACAGTAGGAAGACTTTCCAAGTGAGTGAGCCTTTAATTTGGACTCAACTATCAGATTGTGGACTACAGCACACTCTAGTGGTGTTACATTAGAGTTCAGTTTAGACCGGAAAAAACTACTTTTGATGCTCAAAAGTTAAAACAAAACGCTTTAAATATCATAATTCAAGGGAATTGCAGCTGTTTTTTGTAGTATATAATGCAAAGAAGAGGAGTAATGTGCCTGCTCCTGAAGCTATAAACTATTTTATACCTTTTATGGTATTGGTATAGGAAGATGTGTTTCTGAAAACATGGAGGCAGCATGGAGGGAAAGTTAATTTATAGACATAACTGTTAACTGGGGTTATAAAAAACTAACGAGTTATTAAAAAAAAAAAGGCTTTTAGTTTAGTTTATTTTGAACATGTTAAAAAATAAAAAGATAAATAAGAACATGTACATTTCGGTACAGGCAAGAAAACAAAATCAAAATCCTTAGCAAAGATATATTTTTATTATAGTAACATTATGGTAAATGATTCAAAGGATGTCCATGTTCAAAAAGGAGTAGGAAGAAGTTAAATTTTTCAGAAGTTTCATTTTAGTTAAATACACTTATACACAAACACACATATACATGCATTTATACATAGGCTACATACACGCACATAGGCCTACACATGCATACATACAAACATACACACATATACCTACATATACACTTTTTTCTTCTTCTTTTCCCCAGCTATCCCCTACCAGTGTCCATGTTTAATCTGTCAGCTAAATCAAAAATCATTTCCAAACTAGACACAGCCTAATGCATAAGCAGCTAAAGAACAATACAGTCTGTAGCTATAAAACATTATAAAACATTAGCTTCATGCATACATTGTATATAGTAAAGATAGGAATTTATGTAATATTGTAAATGTCTTTATTTTAAATTTTCCAAATCAACACCATGTTTTAAACTATTCCAAATTGAAACTGACATATACTTTGAGTCTCTTAAATTGGTAACAAATAAGAAAGGTATTTTAATAACTGATATCTACTCAAAATTATTTAATTAAGAACTCCTGCTGTCAATATCATTAATGAAGTTTGCAAGTCTGTCACCTCTATGTATGTTTCTATTGGTTTCTGTTAAAATTATTACTTTCATACTTACTTTCATATTAAATTATTTGCACTTATTTATGTATAGTTTTATGTTTACAGACTGTGATGACTGAATATTTGTAAACTGAATTCTAAAAAAAAAAAGAAAAACCCCAAAATAAGCATTGTATACGGGAAGTGTGACCGCAGTCACGTGACATGCAACGGCAACACACATTTCAGTATTTTCTTTAGGAGTCCAGCTGTAGAGACGTCCAGCGGTTAGCTCCAGCATGGCTATGACGTTAGAAGCCTGGTACATGGACAGCTCCGATGAAGAGGACCAGAGAAAGCCGCACAGACTGAACCCAAACCGGCCCGTTTCCCTGGACGACTTGAAAAAGCTCGGGGTTTTTCACTGGAAGGTCCGTGAATTAGCGCTAAGAGCTTACAGCCATGTTAGCTGCTGCCTTTACGTTTACACATAACAGCTATTGTGTCAGAGTAAATTCACAGTAAACAAACAGTCATTTGTATGTCGAGTAGCTAACGTTAGCTAAAGTCAAAAGTTTTTTATTCAACATGTAGGCTAACCTTACTTTATTAATTTACAGAACGTCTGTAAACACTTAGCTAGTGGGTTAGATAACCGTGACCCTCGGTGGTGGAAGAAGTAGTCAGAGCCTTTACTGAAGTCACGTTACAAGCACTGTAAAAATACTCTGTTAGAAGTAAAGGTCCTGTATTGAAAATGTTACTTAATAAATAGTAAGTATCATCAGGAAAATGTACTTAAAGGAATACAAGTAAAACTTGGAACTGTTTAATGGTCTAATCATTTCAGCTGGACTTGTAGGCCTATATATTGTAGGGTAGTTTAATTTATAATAAAACATCTTATTTTAAAAACTAGATGTGTTTTATGTGCAACAATCTTAATTTGTAAAGTAACTAAAGCTGTCAGATGAATGTAGTGGAGTAAAAAGTACAATATTTCTCTCTATATATTTCTAACTGTATCCCCCCCTCCCCTTGTCATTTTTGTTTTTATGAATGTGTATATGGTCAAGTGCCAACAACTAACAATTGAAATAATAATAAAAATATATAGTCCGACCAATAATCACTTATATATTTACAATTTGGCATTTCAAAACAAAATCATCAATTACCAGTCATACAGTTCTAAGACCTTAGCTAATGTTAGCAATTAATTGTGGTTAAACAATTAGACAGTTATGTAATACTTGTTACATGCTTACATGAGATTCCCAAACGGGCTAACTGCTAGCATGGGATTTGCTGTTGTGATGTGTAACAAATAATGAAATAACCAAATTGGTTCCACAGATGAGTTAGTTTACTGATCGGAGCTGTTGTCTGTTGTTGCAGCTGAATGCTGATATCTATGAAACAGACCCAGAGCTGGAGCAGATCCGTAAAGACCAGGGCTACTCCTATATGGATATTATCTCCATTCACAAGGACACACTACCTAACTATGAGGAAAAGGTAACCAAAGCACTGTACGGTAAAAGCTGTACAATTTTTTTATTCCAACAATATCTTCTAATAATCTTTTTTTATTCTGAGAAACTGTCACATTGTTAGAGAAGACGCTTCTTCTTTTTTTTTAAGATTATTTTTTTGGCATTTTAGGCCTTTGACAGGACAGCTGAAAAAATGAAAGGGGAGTGGGGGGAAATGACATGCAAAGGGCCACAGGTCGGAGTCGAACCCGGGCCCGCTGCGTTGAGGAGTAAATCTCTATATATGGGCGCCCAGAGAAGACTCTTCAAACTGTTGAAACTGAACTAGAGTAAGTTAGATTTTATGAGTTGTGGGAATTATTCAGAGGTCCATAGAAACAGCAAAATACAGATATATATATATATATATATATATAAACAATACAAAACATTTAAGAATGGAATCATTTATAAGAACATATACAGGCTTCGAGTCCAATGTTTCCAAAAGCAAGATGTGTACCTTGTGTCACTTTTAGAAACATCAACTATGGACACAATGATCATATTCTTAGACCCTGTCAGTCTATACATGAATCTATACATAAAATGTCTTAAAACAGCGTTAAAAGTGGGCACATTGTTAGACACAAACATTTCACTGGCACTACTCCACCTAGGAATTTTAAACACAATTCTCAGTGCATCATTATAAGCCACTTGAAGTTTTTTCATGTTCGACTCACTAAAATTACACCACAGGTGGGCAGTATACAGTGGAGTGCAATAGGTTTTGAAGAGTGAGATTTATTGTAATGCTTAGTCTCGCTTTGTGAGACCATCCACACGCTGCGGGGCGGAGGAGGGTCTGGCTAGTCCACACACCATTCCAGGATGGGAGGAAAACGTGCTCTGGTTTATTGGCATTTCTTTAAACCAATCACAATCGTCATGGGCGGCGCTAATCCCTGCAGAGATCTGAGGAGCAGTTAACCATAGTCCTCATAAATCCACCGGAGTTTAAAATTCCAACACAAAGAAAGTGGAAGGAAACGGACATCTGGGAAAAGACACGCATCCGGCGGAATTTCCTCCGGCACCGGAGCAATCCCGGAAGTGGAACGCCGAGGATGTAGACTATGTAATGCTCTACAGTAGTTTATGACGTGCATACAACCATCGTTCTCAGTCAGTGATGAAGAGACGATGACACGTTAGGACAGCTAGCATTTGAATTGGCTGTAAAGTTTTTATAATCCAATGAAGAAACTGCCATTATCCAGGCCTCTTTGTCTTTTTTTGTCTGTACTCTCAGCTCAAGATGTTCTTTGAGGAGCACCTGCACTTGGATGATGAGATCCGCTACATCCTGGACGGCCATGCCTACTTTGACGTCCGGGACAAAGAAGACCGATGGATCCGAATCGCCATGAGCAAGGGGGACCTGATCACCCTGCCGGCTGGCATTTACCACCGCTTCACTCTGGACGAGAATGTACGTAGCATAGATGAATGCAGGGTTTTCCCTGCCAGTGCAAGGGTTAGGTGCAGCACCCGAGCCATTCTGGGCAGCACCTAAGCCGAGTGAATGTAACTAAAAGACTTTTCTCAGATCTAATGATTGTAAATGGACTTCTTTAGCAAGTTACGTATGTCTTTAAGCTTTTTGAGTGTTATTTATTATCTGCTCGAGCCTTTCCAACGTTTTAGACACAGATATGGTGATTACTGTATAATGGTCCAACATTATGTGGAAAAAGCAACACATTCTCACTCTCCCATCGCGTAAAATACGGACGCTTTGGCGTTTGTTATTCACGCTAAAAGTCTCCTTTAGCGTAGGGACTCTTGACGTCACTTTTGATGCTCTGGGTCGAGACGTACTGACTGACATGCGGCACAAGAACAGGACAGTTAGGTTTAGGAAAAGATGGTGGGTGGGGTTATAAAATGTATGTTTCTGTGACAAGAATGGGACACGAACCACGGTCTCTTGGGTGAAAGTCCTGTGTTGTTTGACCCATCCACCACCCTCAGCCAACCGCCTTAGGCGGCATTTTCGGTCTTTCATACTTCTGGCTAACGTCATCGCGCCACGGTCGCACTGCTGCTCTGCCCGGTGCGTTCCATACAAATGCTGTAGGGTGCTTTTTGCATCGGTATCTGACGCTGAGAGCCACTGCCCAAGCGTCCGTATTTTACGAGTTGGGAGTGAGAACGGGTTGGAAAAAGAGATGGAAAACTACCACAAAAGGACACAAACCGACTACAAAGAGACGCCCAATGGCCACAGACACCCAAAACAACCCCAAAGAAAACAAAAATGTCCAAAAAGAGACCTAAGGGACCGTTTGGTATTTATGGAATGGACCACCGGAGGAAAATAGGGGAGGGTCATGTCTTTTTATTCTTTGTTGAGGGGAGGGGGTCACCCAACATTTTTTAGTCTAGGAGGGAGGGAGGGGGGGGGGTCACCCAACTTTTGTATTCATGAAAAAAGCAACATTTCAAAGTGGCTTGTTTGGTACATATTTTTCCACGTAGCTCTTAGTCTCTGCCCTCCTTCCCTACCAGATGGGTCTGACCCATGAGTTTGCTGGGGGGCAGAGGGAGCACTGCCCCCCTGGTGGCTGAAACGGCTAATTGCATTGTTTAAAAAATGAGTGGAATAATTAATTATATCTGGCATGACCAGATATTTTATAAATCTCTTAAATAACACAAAACTACTAAATGGTGGTAGGTAATACTTCAGATTTCATATACTGCTTTAGTAAAAAAAAATATTACCTGGCTGACGATGGGAGCGGCAGGACGCAAAAAATGAAAGTTACTGTTGCGCTAGTCTGGACATCTTGCCGTGCCAACGTTGCAATAAAGGTTTCCTAAATGCCACGTATATAAATGTGATGTCAGCTTACTAATTGATTGCGGGTTTTGTGTAGATTTGGACTTTTATACGTTTATTCCACTTTGTTTAAACGGCGAAGTGGAGAGGCCTCGTTCACCTGTTTGGAGCTGGCTGGTGAATGTGACGCTCGTATCGGCCTTGCTGGATACACCGTGTCATTTACCTTTTTGTGGATCTACTGATTGCTGTGGATTACTTTTTTTTCGTGTCATTGGATTACGGCAAAATACAGATCTGTTTTCTCAACGTGTCTTAACGTTTTATGGTGCGACTCCGCTTCGTTTCTGCGTTTGGAGAGTCATCTCAACAGACTGTAGGTCCAACACTGATTGTTCACTGCTACATTTTAGTTGAATTTAAGCGTCTGTCTATTGTGTTCCAAGATAGTCGTGCCGTGATTGGATTCCATAAGGGCGAATTGTTAAATTGTTACAATGTAATTTAAAATCTGCTTTAAAAATAAACACGTGTTTTGGAATATAATGTTCAGCTTCGGCAGCTTTACCTATGTGCTAAAATATACAATGACTGAGGAAGCCTAGTGACGAGTCCATAGCAACCAGTGTTGCATTTGTTATTTCCCAGTGTGCTTTGCTGAATGGTCTCAATGTTTTGTTTTATTTCATATGAATACTAGTTTACTAGAGGAGTAACTCAGTATTTGAAGTAATGCAGGAAGTGTGCATTTAGTTCCCATGCTTATTGTGTTTTCACAACAATGTTAGTGAGTAAATCTACTGAAATGGCCACCACACCATAACAGAGGAGTGGGATGTATAAGATGAGAATGCAGAGGTTAACTCCTGTATGTCATGGCTGTAAAAAAATCAAATGGCATCTGTACATCTTTGCTAACCACAAACTAGCACATAAGGGGAGGGTCATGCCACTTTTTCAAATCATTTTGGAGGGTCATAGAAATTTTTTTTACTGGCGAGGGGAGGGTCAGGTCTTTTTAGCCTAAAGGTCCCAAAACTCCTCCGGTGGCCCCTTAAATAAATAACGAACAGTCCCTAACACGACTTCAAAGAGACACAAAACCCACATAGAGACACAAAATGTATGGGGACATTTAAAAAAAAAAAAAAAATTGAAATTGTAAAACTTAACATTTTCTTGAGGAGGCCAAATACATGCACCTAAGTCTTCCACAAAGCTATGGAAAACACTGGAATGTAATCACATTGATACGAAGCCACAGTAATTTAAAAAACATGCGAGCAGTTAACTGCTTTTTGGCTATCTAGGGAGTTGTAGATGTTCAACACTGATGTTGTGTTAACAATGCACCTGAGCACACTGGATTAGGTGAGATGAAATTGAAACGATGCTTGAGGAGAAATTGGGTCGTTGCTGCAGAAAATATTTGAGTAAGACTAAAGCAAATATTGAGAGGACAACCGGCCTGAAGTTTCCAAACCGCAGAATACAAACAAAAAAAGGTGCAGATCTGCATTGTTAAATAGTATTTATAATACCAAACATATGAAATGTATCTATCATTTAGGCCTACATATTAAAAGAATGCACAGAATACATACTTTATGCATTACTATTTCCTCAAAGTTTTGCTGCTTTGGGATTAGGGGTGTCACGATTTCAATTTTTAATCGAAAATCGATCAAATGAGGTTTTCGATTTACTGAGTTATGTAAATGAAGCCTGCTGGCTCCGGGACTTCATTGTGCGTTCAGGTGCACTTCGTTAAACTCTTGGTGTAGGGCTGCTCGATTATGGAAAAAATCTGAATCAGAATTAGTTTGGTTTATTTTTTTTATTATTATTTAACACGATTACTCGTTGACTTTTGGAAAGATGTTGCATTTATTGAACTTGAGAAACGTGAAACAGTTAAACAAATCAACAGTGAAAACCCCTTGAACTGTGAAATGTACCTTCATACTTTTCCCGTTGAACTTTTTGAATCCCCCTTCAGAACACAAGACAAAATAAGAGTTGCAAAATGTAATGTGCAAAAATAATCTTTAATAATAATAGTTTTCTCAATAACATTGTTTTTCTGATGACAATTTTGATTAATTGCAAAGCTCAATCATGGTGCTTTCATGTGCGCCTTGTAAACTCTGAGAAACTCAGACTTTGTAAAGTACCCTTCTGCCATTTAGTGGCTCTTATTGGGCATTGCGTCACTGCTGAAAAAATAAGTTCAAATAAAAAATGAAATCGAATTGTGACCTTAAAAGCGAAAGTCAAATTGAGTTGTGGATTTGGAGAATTGTGACCCCCCCCCCCTCTATGTGGGATGTGTTACTACTGTTAGCATTGTCATTACTGTTGCCACTGGCATGTGAAGCACTGTTGGTTTTGGCACGTACAATAAGTTTACTTTGACATTGCGATTTAAACTCTGTTGTTTTTCTTTTTAGGCTATGGCACTAAAAGCCTGAATACATTTTCTTACTTAAACTACTTGACAGCAGCTAATTAATTAGCTTCCGGCTAGCTAAATGAACTGGTTTTTGTAAGAAAAGCTAAAAAGCTGGGTTTTTTGCCGTGTAGAACCAAATGATGAATTCTATTTAACATGGGGGAGGCAGAGTTGACAGTCCTTTATCCTGGAGTTTAAAATTCCAACGCAAAGAAAGCGGAAGGTAACAGACATCTGGCCAAAGAGAGTGACATCCGGCGGAATGATCTGAACACTGTTTTTGTCTCTACAGAACTACACCAAAGCCATGAGGCTGTTTGTGGGGGAGCCGGTGTGGAAAGCTTACAACCGGCCCGCTGATGACTTTGACATCCGCCAGAAGTACATGGCTTCTCTGCAGGGATCCTGAGAGACAGCTGTGTGATTCCATATGACCACTACGGACACTACAGTCAGAGCCTCTAATGTGATTCTGTAGGTTTACAGTCAAAATGTTGAGAAAAACTTTGTGGATCATTAAAGATCTCCTGTAGCAGAGCAGTCATATTATGCACTAATATGCTTTTTAGTGGCGAAATAAATTAATTTGGCCTACATGTAGACAATATCAGAGGTGGAGTTTCAGTTAGTACATTAATTCAAAAAGGTATAGGACTTTCCAGTTTTTCCTATTTACACCGATACATTTTAGTTACCAGTTAAATTTAGATTCTACAGACGGGCGCCCGGATAGCTCAGTTGGTAGAGCGGGCGCCTATGTATGGAGGTTTGCTCCTCGACGCAGCGGGCCCGGGTTTGACTCTGACCTGCGGCCCTTTGCTGCAGGTCATTCCCCCCCTCTCTCTCCCCTTTCATGTCTTCAGCTGTCCTGTCAAAATAAAGGCCTAAAATGCCCAAAAAGTAATCTTAACATTAGAACATCAACAAACTACATTAAAATGTTGCCTAATGCATCAGGAATAATGATGCAATAACATAGCATATACCGTACATACAATCACATATGTAACATGTTGAAGGGGCAATTCTGCACGAGTACTTCCACTTTTGAGAAGATCAATTTTGAATGTAGGACTCAGACTTGTAATGGAGCATCACGTACTCGTGGTCTAAATACTTTTTTCACGACCGGACAATCTGTAGTGCCCAGGGTTTCCCCCAGAAAAGTTGTTCAGCCAGGTGGCAAGTGTCTTCTTTTTCCGACGAGGGCCCGGCTGGGGCCAATCACAGACTGATGGCAGCATTTATGTAGAGCCAAATAGTTTCTGTGGTAACAGAATCATGGATGGAATTGCGAAATTGAGAATAAAAAAAATTAATTTAAGACAGATTTCAGAGGGCTCTACATTAAGTCAGAGCTAAAAGCCAACTAGAGATTTGAAAGTACGACTACGTCTAAGTTGCCAACCGAGCCGCCCCACTGTAACTAGTTTAAAAACATCTTAAAAATATTTTTTTTCCCCCCAGTAACTTAGGCCCGGTGGTCCATCAGACTTGCTATACACTGAGGGAAAGCCTGTGCCTAGTTCTCTTAAATTGGTTGTTTGGTACTATCAGATTTACTCTCAACAGCATGTTGAAATATACAACTAATTCACAGTATTTTCTAATTTCATATTCAAATCTGAAGTTAGAGATGTAACTTGATGTACCTGTCTGTGCTAATGAGCTGGAATGTCTCTGACAGATTCATATACATTTCTTGTTGTATGGGACATAAAGCTGCTGCTATTTTCAATCAGTGTTTTGGTTTTTTTTAATCTTTTGCATTAAACTAGACAAGATGATTTAAAATAATTTTTATTTAGGATAAAACAAATTTTAATATACATAAATATGATCAACACAATATGTAAACAGTGATAATTAAAGATCCACCAGCACAAATCAATAAAAGATTTAACAAGATAATCATTTTTTTGATATAATCACAAGCAGGAAGAAAAAAAAAAACAGCTTCTCTGATATGTACAATTTTAGATTCCTAATATTTTACAGCTTTGGATAGGATACGATGCAATCTGAAGGGCTTATCTGTTTTTAACTGCATGAGTTAATAAACCTGGCAGCTGAAATGGAGTGGTCTTTGACTGTCAATCCAGTATTCCAGGTTGTCAGACCTCAGTGGTAGTTTATTAGTCTTTAAGCATACTGAAGCTCAGGATAATGCCCGTGTCAAGACCCACATTATAAGCCTGTAACTCACTTAAAACCAACACCAGTCTGTAGTGCTATGTACATCCATGTTGTGAGGTCTCTCTTCCAACCTCACAATGCTTAACTTGATGATTCCTCTGTGTCGGTGTGACTCTTTGATAAAAAAAAAAAATAATAATTGAGGAATAGTTTGACATTTTGGGGAATTCTTTCATTTGCCTTCTTACAGAGATTTAGATGAGAAGATCCAAACCAATCTGATGCCTGCACGCTAAATATGAAGCAGTTTACAATTTGTGGTTTCGCTTGGTTGTTATGAGCTGGACTGTTTGTTGGCGGGACACTCTTGAGGGACCATTACAAGGTGAGCTTGTCTTTGTACTGTAAGAAGTTCACCAGTGGAAAAGACTTTTCTGTATCACAACTGCATTAACACAGAACTTTCACTCAAACTTAATATTTACGGTTCAAAGATGAGAGTGGTATCGATCTTCTCATCTTAACTCACGGCAAAAAAACAACCTCATTTCTAATAACTATTCCTTTAATCTGTAACATAAAATAAACATTGACTTCTGCGCACACAGGATTTTCTTTTTTGTAGGGACATTTCCACCAGCTTGTGTGAGCTGTCCACGGTTTCTGTTGCTTTAAGTAAATGTGTGAATCATTAGTGGGTCACCCCCTTCTGAAAGATAAGGAGTGTCATGCCCCCCTGGGGGCTGCCTTGAAGAGAAATGTGTGCCTTCCCACTTCCATTTTGTAAGAATAAAACCAGTACTGAAAAATCCTGTAGCAACTAGCTTGTGGGTAACCAAACCAAGCACTAAACATTCACGTTTCTGTCATCACACTCTCAGGAGCTGGGGCTTTCTATTGCTTTACAGATACTACTCTATTCCCTGTCACACTGGATGAGAATGCAGTAGTGTGTGTTCATATTCTTGCCTCTTAGACCAGTTTGAGGCACTGTGTGTTGAAGCTGTCCCCCTCGCGGCCGGCCACCGCCTCCAACAGAGCCTGCTTCTTCTGGGTGCTGCGAGACGACTCCAACTCGTACATAGTGGTCAGGTTGAAGAGGACACTCTCGTGGAGGTAGAGTGCGGGGTCCTGTTGCACCAGGCCCTCCAGCTGGCCCAGGGACTCCTTCAGGCGGCCTAGATAGAGCAGGCACACCGCTGCGTTGTTGTTGGCCTTGGAGGAGGGGAGCGAGGGGAGGACAGAAGAGTTTGAATGTGAACTGACTGCATCCTTTTACTTATGTATGAGGTATGAGGCTGCTGTTGAGCTTTTGAAGTTGGATTGGAACTTCAGTTGAGTTCCCCAGTTAAAACGATACTGAGCACAATGTACTGAGATGACGGACAGTTCGGTCAGACTGATCTCACTAAGTGGCGTATGTATGACACGCCAATTCGTATGCCATTTTGGCGTGTTATCAAGACGCATAATGTTTTTTTTAGCGCGTTTATCAACGGCGTTTGGCCTCCATTGACCTAGATTACATGTGAATTATCGGCGTAGCGAGTAGTATGAAAGGACGGAGGTTGGTTGGGGTGGCAGATGGTTAAAACACAGGACTTTCACTGACGCCACGTGGTGTGTATGTTTATACATCCGCTGTATACAGCGTAGACATACACGCGGATAGCTCAAAATGCGTACAGATAACACGCCATTTGGCTTTAGGAAAGTGGCGTGTATGTTTACGCAAAGTCATGATGCCGCGTTGGTTCGGTAGAGTTCCAAACCTTGGCCCACCGTTTGACTGAGCGAATCAAGCAACCCTGACAATAACCCGAGACACTGCACAGAAAAGCTGGAAGGATGTCAAAAAATAGTTCCAACATGCAACTCCCCCCCCCTCCCACCCCAAAAACGTCTGCCTGTGTTCTGATTAGACAAATGAGTTACAATGTGTTAATTAGTGAGCTTTAGAGATGCTGGTAGGCACATCTTTTCTCTTTCTCCCTGCTTTCAGTCTTTATGCCAAGCTAAGCTAAAGCATGCCCTGACCCCAGGGGCCAGATGAAACTGTAGATCCATGACTAAAACGGTGTCTACGCACACAGGCGGAAATATGCATACACATTCTTTACGTCAGATTTATAAAGCCGCAGGTATGCCCAGTTCTGTTTTTATAAATCTCAATCATGTGGAACTGGGCGCACACGCACAAGCCTCATTTCCGCTCGCGCAGTTTGCCATAAATAGATGTCGAGACACCCTTACAAATCAGTTTGCATCATGTTGATACTGAAAGAGAGCAACGGCAAGGAACTGGTGCAATCTCAAAGATTGTGTTGCATCAGCGAGGTTCTCCAACAGCCCCAGAACAGCTGTCATTACACGGCTGTGGCTATTTATAACGCCCAAACCACTAATTCATCACATGTATCTGCGAACCATCATCGTGGTGATATCTCAATCATCATCATCAAATCGTCAGAGGGATGATCGATGATTGAAATTTATAGAGCTCATATTGAAACAAAGTTTACAGAGAGCTTCACAATTCAGGGTGAAATTCAACGATCAAGGACAGGGAAATGATGGCTCAAATGTCAATAAAAAGAACGCAAAAAATATGAATCGGTGAAATCGGCAAACAACCAAACAAAACAAGATTTGACTCTCTCTCTAGAAAACGGTGCGTACGCCTGGTCTCAAGTACGCGTGAGATGACAGATCCACTAATATGCTTCGATGAGACAACACGATGCATGTCATTAGCCTTGCTTTAAGTTGTGTTTCTTACATGACTTTGACTTAATGTGTGCATTAAAGCAGTGTAAAATAAAAGATGTTTGTTACAGTGGATGTGGTGGCACTTACTACAGGGTTTTTCGGGTCAATTTTCAAGACGTCGGTGAAGGATGCGTGTGCTTCGGTGTAGTTGTTCTGACTGAGGTAGACAAAGGCCCTGAAAAACACACACAGACACACACACACACAAACACACACACAGTCATACTGGAAGACTGGACATTTCATTTTTTTTTTACTATTTAACCTTTATTTAACCAGGCAGATCGAGAACAAATTCTCATTTGTGACGCCGACCTGGCCAAGACAAAGCGTAAACGTGCGAGACAACATGAAGTTACACATAAATGAAAATAATATATATACGCAAAATATAAACATACAGACTACAGCAAAGAATCTACCAAAAATACAGATCTAATATAGAATCAATGTAATGTCTAAGTAGTATGGCAGTTAACGCAATACAACACAAACAGTTCATAACATATACGGCCAAAAATATGTGGACATGGGAACAAACACCTATGTTTGATAGTTGAACATGTTATATCAGAAGCGTGGGCATTTATCTGTTGCCTTAACAGCCTCTGCTTTTCTGGTGTCAGGTTTTCCACCCAGATTTTAAAACCGTAAAAAAAAAAACTGTCTCAGACCAAAGTTCACAGTGTGAACGGTACACCAGAAGTAATGGGACATACAAATGTAAAATCCACATTCAAATAAAACATCTTGTTTCTATATTATTGTACAGGTTAAGTTTACATCTACGGTGATCAGATTAAATGTCTTCAAACTGAACAGCAGAGAGACTGACTGTAGTGATCTATACACTGAGAATAATGCAACCAATCCCTGGATGCTATAAAAGCAGCCATGGTCGTTTTAGTGTGATATGGAAGCAAGTTGAAAATAACCAGAATTATCCTTTAAAGTGTCATCTAAACTAAAGCAGACCAAGCTGTAAACAGCAATGACATATCACCTACGAAGTGAACATGCCCCTTCACATACTCAAAAAGGGTATTTAGTGTAAACATGTTTGTATTATTACTATTACTATTATTATAACTAAATAAAAAATTTTTTTTCTTATAAGACTTTCTGTATATTTCTTAGGGCTGTCAGCATTAACACGTTAAATGCGATGCGATTAAGGGCCGAGCATAACGCGTTAATTTTTTTTAATCGCATGCTGGCTATTATTAATTTATTTTACACTTCACTCGGCTTTGCGCCGTGCCTAACAGGCTACTATTTTGACCCTTTGCAGCACCTTTACTTATCATCAAGCTGCCAAACATCCTCCTGCTGCAGGCTGGAGAAAGACAGCAGCAACACAACTCTGAATGGCGCTTTTTATTTTCCAAAACTCCCGGACGGCTCGTAGAAAAGTCGAAAGCCATATGCACATTGTGTAAAACTGAATTAAAATATCACCGAAGCACGTCAAGCTTGAGCTACCAGCTACGGAGCTAAACATAGTAGTCCAGTTAACGTTGATGCTAGCCGCTAGCATGCTAACCACTCAGGCAAAGCACTATTTTGGAGAGAGTGCTACTTGCCGACCTGTGGATGAAACCAAATCCCCAAAAAATACTACAGCTCTTGGGAAATGGGTGGCAACTAACTACAGACCTGTCAGCATCGTAGATGACTCGGGTCTTAAAGAAGTACTACGGTTGGCATGTTCTGACCCGTCTCATTGCCGTCGAGGTGGACAGCAGCCCCACACATACACAGCCTGTACGACACGGAGAAAGCAGCCACACTGGAACAGCTGCAAGGTGCTGCAAACGCTGTCTCATTAACCGCTGATCACTGGACGTCAGTGAGTAATCAACATTATTTAGGAGTTACTAAACACTATATTGACTCTAGTAAGGATAGGGATTTTTAGTTTTTTAGTTAGGTACTTGGAGGAATTGTGCAAATAATGACAGATTCACACATTTTTCTTTTGTTTACAGTAAATAACTAATAAACAAATACAAATCTTAAAGTCAAGTTCATAAAGTCACTTTCTTTGCATTCATTTGATTCCCAATCAAGATCCACTGGTAAGAATGGCTTTCCATTGTTAATATGTACTTAAAAACTGTTCTGAAATGCAAAATAATAGAATTTTAATCATGTGATAAAATATTTCACAATAACACACTTCAGGGGTGTGGAGTACAAGACGATTTCTCACAGAATTCTTTTTGGTTACCTGATTATCAAGGTACCTGCTTTTCCTGAATGAAAAACTGCTGTATTATTCTTTAATCACAGCTGAGACCTAAAACTGTTCATGCTTGTTCTGTAGTACGTTTCTACAGTAGTTTTTTCTAAATTAAAAAACTAAAAAAGATAATGTAATGAAGAACACATGACTGCATGTCGATATAATCTGCTGGCAGCAGTGACAACCTATCCCACCCAGTGGGAGTGGGATAGGTTGTCATCTGAAGATTGCCTCATAATTTCATCAGGCCAGAGCCACGCAGGTGTGACCTGTGCTGGCATGCCAGAAGGAAGCACGAACCTGCTATCACGAACCTGCTATAAGCCCTAAATGAAGCACCACTACCATGGAGCGCAAAATGATCCTGAGCAGCATAAAGTAAACACACGCTGTAGGCAGGTGCCAAATGTACGACACACGGGTACCTGTTCATCAGCACGCATGTGGTGTGACTGGGCTGGCTCCCTGTCATCTGGCAGGCTTTCTCCACATCCTCAAAGTACCTCTCTGCCGTTTTAACGTCTCCAATCTGGCCAAAAACAAAGCAGCAGCAGCACATTAACCAACCGTCGGTGTGTGTATATAGTAAAATGGTCACAAATATATTAGATTCTATGATTCCCCAGGGAAAACTGCCTTATTGCATCAACAAAGAATACATACAGAACATTACAAGAGGGAATAATGATGACAAAACAAATATATCTCTGTCTATTTCTATTACAACACAATGCAGTTGTGAAGATGGAGATGTTATTTGGGGCAATCAAGGTTTCCAGAAAAAAAAAAAGTCCTGTTTATTTTCTGCAAAGACAATACTAAATGACAGGCAGGCGTGTGTGTAGGTAGCCTGGCTCCGCCCTCCTACGTACTTCTGCTCAATTTTCATTTTCCTTCAGTACTCCGTCTGGGTTTGTGGTATATTCTTGAGTTTTCTCTGGTCAAATCTTTACCGGTCCAATCAGCGAACAGAGGGAGTGGCTGAGAACGATTTGATTTTCCCGCTCCGTAAGTGGTGAAAGAGAACGCTAGCGATGCTAAGCCGTCGTCACGACCAAACGTTGGCGATTGGTTATGGCAGATCCAGAGTGGCTCTGGGCAGATCCAATAGTTTTAAACTTCAACAGAGTACCCGCCTTCAAGGAAGTTAACACTTGTCAATGGAGAGAGGCCAGACTCTTTGTACACATGAAATGTACCAGAGTCTGGTAGGACCAGGCTAGTGTGTAGGCCCAGTGTTATCAAAATTCTTACCTTACTTAAATGTCTAGTTAAGCTTTCTCCTAATTCCAATTAGCGTCCTTTAAAAATAAATGATATACTCCTTTTCCATTGCCAGTCGACGAGGATGCCTTTTTATTTATTTATTTATAGTGTGTCACGTTCAACGTCACAAACGCTGCTGACGGACAGGATTTGTGGTTGAGAGAGGCTACACGACACGCCCACTTTACTAAACGACAAAAATACTTTTGTTGAACCCAAACCATGATCTTTTCTGCCCGCTGATTGAAGCTGGAGTCAATAAATACCCGTCAGTACTGCAAAATAGGCCTGTAGATCCTTAGATGTTACTCTGGGGGTTCTTTGTGACCTCCTGGAGTATTACATGCCTGCTCTTGCCCAGTGATTTTTGTTGAATAGACCACTCCTGGGCAGAGGAACAATGGTGTTGAATTCCCTCCGTTTGTGTCTGCCTGACAGTGGGTTGGTGAAGGCCAAACTCTTTAGAAAGGTTTTTTTACCAGCCTGGTGACAACCAGCAACTTTTTATCTGATCAAGGCACGGCACACTTCCACAAACCTGTGTGGTGAAGACCAGACTTTGATAGTAAAGATGTAAACGGACTGTATTTATATGGCGCTTTTCTAGTCTTAACCTTCTCAAATATACAGGTTTATATTCTTTCAATACGACAGGGACTGCGCTAAACTCACACCTGATTGTCATTCCACTGATTAAAACACCAGACTCCAATAACCTCTTTAAATGTACTGAGAGTCCTAGAGGTCCACCTACCTTTTTCCAACAAAGACATTTAATGTTGGATCATTTTGCTAAATAAATAAATGAGTGAGTATATATGTTTTGTACCGTTTGTTTAATTGGGTCCCCTTTATCTAGTTTAAAGGACTTGAATGAAGATCTGATCACATTTTGGGTCACATTAAAACATTTAAAGGGTTCACAAACTTTCGAGCGGCATTCTACGTATGTGTGTGTTTGTTTTCAGGGCCTTTGTCTACCTCAGTCAGAACAATTACACTGGGTTCACAAACTTCCGAGCGGCACTCTGCGCGCACGCCCGCGTGTGTGTGTGTGTTAATGTGCAGACCTGCAAGAAGATGCGTCCTATGCCACTGAGCAGCTGCACTCTCTGCAGGGGTTCATACTGGATAATGGAGTGATAGGTCTCCACAGCCAGAACATAGTCCTGAGAGAGAGAGAGAGAGAGAGAGAGAGAGAGAGAGAGAGAGAGATTAAAAAGAAAGAGGTAAATACAAATACGAAAGTAAAGACAGAAGTTAGAAGTGAGAAAGGTAAACAGTAGGAGGTAGAGACAGGTAGAGGGCGAGCGAAGTAAAGAAGAGCAGAGTTGGGGCATGTGGAGAGAGAGAGAGAGAGAGAGGGTATTAATCAAACATGGAGTATTAGCTGGCCGATGTGACCCTCTTCCCACCTCCACACTGCACTACTACACATCGCTCACATGGTGACTGGACTGCTGAGCGAGGCGACGGAGAGAGGTCAGTGAGGTGTGTGTGTAGAGAGAGAGTGTGTACTGGGCTAGGATAAGGTACAAAAAGTGTGTATTGTACATGTGCATGTACATGTGTATTACGCTACAGTTTTTTCTTTTTTTTTTCTTTTTTTTTTTAGGAAAGCTCTGGCTCAGCTTAAAATCTCATACGGCATACAAGACAAAGAATTAATTGAGCCTACTACTGTGTATCCAAAGCCTGATATATCTTTTTTTCTCTGTGCTAAAGAGCTCCTTTGTTGTCCCAAAACTATTAAAAACACATCAATTAGCCACACTTTTGCACTGGTGACATGTTCCTTTATTACAATGAACACACACACACACACACACACACACACACACACACGCACACACACACAGCAGTTTATTCTGACTCAATCCCACTTACACCGTCCTGCTGCCAGAAACACTCACTAGAACACCACATGTGAATTAATCCACCGCTGAAACACATGCATTACCTCCTGTTTGAGTAACATTTGCTAAAATCTAGGAAATGACTTTTATAAAAATGTCATTTTGTAACAAATGAAACGACAGTATATACAGCATTTGTGTTCTGTTTTGAATATATTTTAGTTGGAACCAATGGGCTTGGGGCTGAGTGCCACAGACAGGGTAGGGAACTCAAGAAGTATTGTTGGTTTCTCTCTTTTAATGGGGAAAACTAAAACAACCCCATCATGTCTACCATACAGTTTTTTTTTTTCAGAGTTACAATACAGTGGCGGTGTGGGAGCGTGCCTATGTTGGAACATAGGGCTGTAGGACCGTGGGGCTGACCCCGGTGGGGGAAAAACTGTTTAAGTGCTAAATGATATGAAAGGTCTGCACAGCGTTTCCTCATAGATGATAAAACTGTTGACTTTGATGGACTACACAACCCAAGAATGTTGCAAGAATCAGCCATTTAATTTCCATACAACATAGTAATGAATAGAAACTAGTGGCTGCCTGAAAGTAACAAAATAAAACGTCTTTCAGAGTTTTTTTTTATTTAAGTAAAGTACATTTTGAGTATTTAAGATTGGTAGTATATGTGCTACAACATGTAAAACTACTG
Source organism: Sander vitreus (assembly GCF_031162955.1). Lineage (NCBI taxonomy): Eukaryota > Metazoa > Chordata > Actinopteri > Perciformes > Percidae > Sander > Sander vitreus. The sequence goes on along the minus strand of NC_135874.1, from coordinate 24,690,508 downwards.
ATACGGAATAGAGAGTTAGACATATTGAAACTCAAATTGAGCCAAATAATTAAAAAAATACTGTAATCTCAATTCTCACCGTTAGATGGCACTGTGGTTCTCTCTAGAATCTGATCAAATCTACCCCCCCCTCCCCCCGCCTCTCTCCCTCTCTCTCTCTCTCCCTCTCTCTCTCTGACCAAGAATCCAATTAGTGGTCAGTCTGGGGGGACTTCACTGTGAATCCTCCACCAGTCTGGCATCAGAGATCTCTGAGTCACACACAAACACACACACACACACACACAAACACACACACGCACACACACACACATCCAGGCAGACGCATAGACATGCATACAGGGACACATTCACTCTGGGAAGACACACCGTGACACACAAACTTGAGCTGACAAACATACACACACACACACACACACCTTCATCAGCAGTAGACAGTTGGCCATGGAGTACATGACCCTGCTGAGGCGAGACCTCCACAGCTTAAGAGACCCTAAAAACAGGAAGAGAAGAAGAAGACAGATGGTTTATATCTTAAAGGGTGACTGACTTCTTATTTTCATTCCACCTGTTTTTCTGGGCGTCCCTCTAACGTCACCCTTTCCCACCCCCCCCACTCTTCTATCCATTGCTCTTATCCCTCTCATTAAACCTCCCCTCCACACCAGGGTTTATTTTAAGTCGAGGTGGTGAGGAAGACACTGCGGCACACTCTGCTTTCCTATTTTCCCTCAGACAGTGCACCCCGTGGAAGAGTTAGTGCTCAGACCTATTAGTATTCATTGCTGCACATGTGTGTGTGTGTGTTGGGGAGAAGAGCTAATCACTCAGTAGGGGTCTGATGTGTGAAGGCAAGGCCCTGCGTTATTGACTTGACTGTTGACTGTCTGTGTGGGTAGAGAGAGGAGAGACAGAGGGCACAGCTATTACACTGCTTTTAGAAGGGGGAGAACCTGTCAGAACTGGCGCACCCTCACACATACACTCGTACGCGCGTCACTCTGACTATTTTTCCCCAAATTATAAGCAAGTGTCTTGGTACATTTAGCTCAACTTCACCAAGTGGCTTGCTGTTGTTCATCACCTTGAATTAGCTGATAGCCACACAGGCTTTGGACAAGTTGCTAAATTAGTAATCCCAGGGATTGCAAACAGAAGACTCAGAGAACACTGCATTATTAAGATGTATTGCTGAGTTGAGAAAGTCTAAGAGAAGAGAAAAGGTGTATTTACATGTGGAGGTGTGTCTACATAAAACTGGTGAATTTCAGATGAAGGTGCCTGCCTATTTCCCCAGCACACTTGCAGATATGAGTGGATTGGAAAGGATTGATCTGTATTGATCTGTTTGGTGCGAAGGGCTGAACAGACCATTTAATATTCAGCCCGGGTACCGAAGCAGTGAGGTACTAAACACTTTTAGAGCACCGCATTGGTGTGTTTATGTGGTTGAAAGTGTGTGTATGTGTGGCCGAGGTATGCTGCAGTCCTGCACCAGGTGTGCTTCTGAATCAGAGTGTGTGTGTGTGTGTGTGTGTGTGTGTGTGTGTGTGTGTGTGTGTGTGTGTGTGTGTGTGTGTGTATGTATTACCCACTGGGGCACATGACCTCACTCTCCTCCCACATTGTGATGCAGTCTGGGACTGTGGCCAGGTCTGGAGCCAAATGTCTGTGTGTTGGTGAGCATGTGTGTGTGTGTGTGTGTGTGTGTGTGTGTGTGTACTTACCTTCCCTGTTCTCCTGTGTTAGGGTGATCATGCTGCCATCCTCAGCCAGGCCTTTCTCCAAGTTCTCCAGAATCTGTTAACAGGAAGGGAAAAATTCAAACCTCAAGAGGGTGAAGTTGCTTCACTGCCAGCACTGAAGGCTTTTAATGTATCTGTTTTAGAATCTGCATATTCAAGAACTCTAAAATCCAACCATATTTGGCTGTTTACATAGGTGGGCTGAAGGGTTTGTGTGTGGTTTTCTGTGTAGCTTTATTGTGTGAATACTACAGGGTACGCATGTCTTCATGTTCATCCAGAGGCTGTGTTCATGTGTTGTGTATACTAACAGCGAGGCAGACGGTTTTGAGATTGTGCAGGCGGTCCAGAGCCTCCTGGGGCTTGACCAGGTACTGGGGAAGCTCGGCATGCAGCAGCCGCATGGAGAACGGCACCATGGAGCCTGCACAGGAGGGAGGGAGGGAGGGAGGGAGGGAGGGAGGGAGAGATAGAGGGAGGACAAGAAGAAAACAGGAGACAGAGGGAGAAAATGTGTGAGGGAAAAGGGGAAAATAAGAAACAGGGTGGCATGAGGACATAATGGGAGGGAGAGGGAGAGAGAAAAGAGAGGGAAGGCGGAGAGAGACAGAAAGACACAGAGTGCGAGATGAGAATATAAACCTATCCACCCACACACAGACAGCCCTGGAGGCAGGAACCTACAGATGGCATTGAGCTACGTATGGCTGCTTATTAAAGCCTCTCATCTCTCTCTGTGTGTGTGTGCCGCACAGCTCCATCACTCATCTTACACACACACACACACACACACACACCCCTACCTCCTGAGGAAGAGCCTATATTCAGGTGAGTTCCCGGGCTTTGATCAGAGTCTCTTTGATATTGTCATCAGACCTGACGCTCAGCTAGCTGTGGTCCACCTTTGGCTGCTGCTTCTGCCATTCTAAGTATCTCAATTTCTATCTCTCTAGTCTATCTGCTTGTGCTGTATCTGTATCTAACCCATCTAGAGTAGAGAATACATGCTCATTTACCGATTTAGCCCAGTGTCTATTACTGCCCTCTGTTACAATGTGTTTTATCTTCATGCTGACTGGACAACGCTCTCTCCTGGTATGATTCTATATTCCGTCTCGTCTAGGCTTCAACAAGTTTGATTGGCTTAAAATCAAGACTTTTAAAACCTTTACAGTGTCTGTTAAAATTGTAACATTGTACAGACCCCAAACACTAAAAATAAAGGTACCCTGTAAAGTTTGTCTTTAGTAGTGGCTATGTGAAGAGTATGTGCCCATCTTGTTTATATCTACAAGAGCACACACATGGGTGACGAGATACGAACAGTTCCCATCAGACCAGCATTCACGACAGCGACAGTTCAGAGCAAAATCAATTGATTTAAATGGCAACGCCTCGATCGGTGGATAACAGTTTCAGCAAATATGCCTTTTATTAAACAGCCTAATATTCCTTTTTCTTCACTTTCTGTAAAGGTATAACACAAACTTGATCAATTTTGGTCATGTTTTGATTTGGAATTGAATGTGCAGTGTTCCCAATGCATTGATATTACGGAATTAAAAGCTATTCTAAGGATTTTGAGCATTATTCACTTTTTTTAAACACACTGCTATTATTCTGAACACAACTGTACACACACACACACACACACACACAAAGGGTGTGAATCTTCACTGGTCTCACAATTCGATATCCCGATGCATCACCTTCTCAATATTATGATATATTGCTACACATGGTTTTCATCAACTAATTCAAGCAGTCAGGAATATATGAACTCCCCTTTTTATTGGATCTGCCCCTAAAAAAAAGACACTTCCTGAATGTAGCAGAGTCTAAACACAACAGACAAAAGGTCAAAACAAGCAGCGGCCGGAAAATCAAGCAACATATGTAGACAATAATCGATTATGGTCTGTCACTGCATCCATGCAGAATCGTCTAGGTCCGCATCGCGATGTATCGATGCAAAGATTAATTTCAACACCCCTAATATATACATATATACATCAGCACAACAGAAGACCATGTGGACTCAACTGTGGATCACTTTTCATTGCTTTGAGACAAAATGTATTCAATGTCCACATCTTTTAAAATTCAAGAACCGTTTTCTTCACTCAACCACCACCAAAACTTAGTCCATTTTGTACATTATATACATGTAGAAATGTAAAATTTATGTTCAACACAAAATTACTTAGAAGACCTCAATTTGCTTTATTCTGCCACATCTTAAACTTAAAAAGGAGTAGTAAAAAAGATCAACATAAACCCCCAATTGGGACCTACAAGACCTCTATGAAAGACTCGTGCCAGGTGAGGAAAGAAGGCAGGTAAGGCAGAATCTAGAAAGTTGTGTAATTGTATGGGACAACCTGGCATTTCACCGTTCTCTTCCAGTCACAGACTGGGTTACAGCCCATCCCAGGATGGGGTCACTTTTCCTTCCACCTAACTCTCCATTCCTCAACCCCATAGAGGAATTAGTTTCCTCATAGAAGGTGGAAAGTTTTAGCCTGGATGCCAGCCGAACTTAGCCCCGCCCACAACATTTGTGGTTAGGAAGTTCGGTCTGGACTTAATCCGTTGTGGAGCAACTATGCTCGAACCAGAGCTGTTCGGACCAATCATATTGTCAGGGCGGGCTTTATACGATTGATGGACAGATGATCAACAGTAACGTAATCAACCACGTCACCAAAGAGCGCTTGGGTTGAATTTGTTTACAACAAAGATGGCTGCCGCTGGAGAATTGAGATGTGTAGATTCCGCCATTGCGTCTGTTATAGAAGATATCGACAGCACATTCATTTTAAAAGAGGAACAGAGAACCGCGATCAAGGCATTTGTCGATCGGAAAGGTGTTTTTGCTGTCCTTCCAACGGGATTCGGCAAAAGTTTAATCAGTTGCATACAGCTACTGTGTTAATTTATACATAAGTTTAATAGTGTGCTCAACATACGTCACATACTCCGTTGCGCCGATTGGTTGTAGGTCTATCCAATTGAGTGCACAGGCATTTTCTTTCCTGGTTCGGTTGACACGCCCCATAATCACAGCCCAGTGGAGCAGTATCAGACTCATATTCTGACTAGAATCTGAGTATGACGACGTGGCTGACCACCAGCCACATGGTCAGATGTGCCTCTTGGACACAATGCATGCTGGATGTCTGGACATATCTGCAGAAGATTGCCAGGGATGCCTGTAAGGTGGCACAATCCATGCAATAAAGAAGGGCCCTTCTGTTTGTTGTAATGGAATTTTGCTTTATGCTAAGCAAATCAATAAAAAATACAGACAATAGTGATCCTTATTGTAATGCTACCTGTTGTTAGTGTTGTTTTAGCTCATCATTAAATAAGCGACAAAGTGTTACTGTTGGGAGACAGAGAACTGTGTGAGTCTTAAAAGGGACTTGTAATAAATGCTCCCAGTCTAGTATGCATATTCATCTTTTTGTCGGGCTGACATTAAACCAGCAAACCGTTTGTGCAGAGGCCAAAACTCTTTCATCCAGCTGAGGGAAAACAACAAGGACCCCTTTTTCAAAGAAGCTGGGAAGGTTAGCATTTGACCACAAGTTCATTTTATTCAACCTGTGAGAAGACTGATGCATCTTTCTCTTACTTTATTGTTTAAAACATGAAACGCCTCAAGACTGAAAGTAAAGTCTTAAGATACAGCAAGAAAAAGGACATGAACATATGCTACTTATCAGGCAAGTGGCATTCAGTTCTTGATATTTCTGGACTCAAAATTGAACTCAACTTTTCATTTGGCAAACAAATACCTAATAACTGACGAACATCGATTCCTTCTCGAGCACCAATTTTTCGGAGAATGATACATGGGCAGAGTCTCTTAAGGCATTCAAAGAGTGCGATCATGAGTAATAGATAGTCGATGCGAGCGTTGGGCCGGAGAAATGTTCGACTTTTGATGCGTGGCTACTCGTGCCAGTTTGTCTGCGAGCACCTAGCAGGGCACAAAGCGTTTAAATTGAGCAATGGAAAGTCAATCGGTGCTCTCTTTAGAAGGCTGTGCCGTGTAGCTTCAAGTGTGCTTTTTTTGTACGACTGTGTGTGTGTGTGTGTGTGTGTGTGTGTGTGTGTGTGTGTGTGTGTGTGTGTGTGTGTGTGTGCGTGCGCAGCTGTGTTTCTGCTACTGCGTTTCTGCTACTGCCTTCACAGTGGTAGCCTGAGGGGCGAAGCAGATCCAAAGTAATGGGAATACATTAGAGAGCAATTCATGCAGTGTAAAAAGAGGAAAAACAAAACCAAAGAACTGCTGGAGACAAGTAGAGTTGTTGGAGCTTCTCGACGATACAGTCTAATATCAAGCGCCTGGCAGAAACTTTCCTTTGAATATTTAATAGGACAGTGCTGGTATGCTTGTGTATCCTTAAAGAAATGTGGGTAAAATGCAAAAATCCTTTTGGATAGCGGGCTTATAACACATTTAAAACTCATAGATATGAGTTTTAGAGCAGCTTTTTCAACCCTATCATAAATACTACTATTCAACCCTCAGTCAGCCTTCAAAGAGAATTCACAGAGCAGCTTTTGAACTAAAGCAATATGAAAAGAGATATGAAACGATACATGATTTTTACAACGGAAGAGTTTGTAGATTAAAGTTCCTGGGATCAGTACCAAACGTGCTCCTCCTAGATCAAAGATTCAATAATAATGACCCCAAAGGACAGAGGGTGGTATGGTTTAAAACAAGCTGAGAGTGTGTGTGTGTGTGTGTGTGTGTGTGTGTGTGTGTATATACCTCTCCTCCCAGGGTAAACGGTGGGGTAGTACTCATAGTAGAGGTCTGGTTGATCCAGGTTGCCAAAGGGTTCAAACTCCAGTTCAGCGTTTTGGAAGAGGTTCAGCTTGGTCAGGAGGGCCAGCCGCACAAACCAGAGCTGGAATACACACAAACAGCCCCATCTCTTTGTTAGATGAAGGGATAAGACATTAATCAAATATTTAGTGTACAAAAGAAACATTAAAAACACATCATGCTAATTCTCCTATCTCGCCTGGTCACAGCTGTACCACCCTCTGCGTTTAGGGCGTGTACGGATCCACTTTTGCTAGTTTGACGGCGGAAAAAAGGGTCTGTGCGCCAGGCGCGTGGTTAAAAAGGGATTACTTAGTGTCTTCATTAATTCATAGTTGTGTTTTGGGCGTAACATGCAATAAACCAATCAGAGTGTCATCTCCCATTTCCTTTAAAAGCCAGGCGCGTTTGGACCTTGGCGCATTGCTGTTAGGATGGCGGATTTGCTGAGCAGGAAGGAGAGATTTTCAGGAGAAGAAACTGATCGCTCGTGTGTGAAGTGAAAGCGCGCAAGCAGATCATATCATAATATTATTTTACACTGTAATATTTTAATTTGTAATCTTTTGCATGTTGGTGTGCTGCTGCGCGTCCCTGAGTGTGTAACAAGCATAGGGTGCGTGCGCTGCGCAAGAGCCTAGGCGCATTTTACTAATTTGCTGTTAAAATAACAATGAAATGCTGCGCTATTGACTTTAGACCAGGTTTTTGTTGGTCAATGGCGCGATCACTTCCCGCTGCCTCAAGATAGCAATACGCCAAGAATGCACCTGAACACACCTCCATGTAAGACCAGCACGCCCATGGGCTTAAGTGCATTTGCTATTTAAACCATGGCCGGGAAACTGAAAACTGCGTCGGTCTTAAACTAGCAAAGACACTTGCGTCGGGCTTTGCGCTGCGCCGGGTGCAAGATAGGGCCCTCAGACTCTATGTCTGTGTGTTTATGTGTGTCTACTGCCACATTTCCACGGCATGGTATGGCACAGGATCCAGCGAGAGCGCTGTCGCGTCAAAGTTGATGTCACGGCAGTTTCACGTGCCAGCGCTATGACGATCAGCTAAGAACCACATTGCCGTGGTACTATCTGCAGTGGAAAAGGAAATCTAGAAATGTACCTGGTACTAAGAGTGAGTGGAGGAGAGTGGAGTGGAACTGTACAACGCAGTGAAAATGAGGCATTACCCTTTTGACTTAAACATCCTTAATTAGTTCCAAAACTGTAAATATTTCCCAGTTAATTTGGTCAGAATCCAATTATACAATAACATGCTCAATAATGTAACAAAATGTCTTGGCTTTCACTGTACATTGATAACATTTGAATCTATAATGTAATACATCATTGGTGCAGTATTTATTAAATCATCTCTTGTTCTTACATAATTAAAAAACGACATCATGGGGTGGCAATCCTGACGCAATGTTTTGTTCCAAAGCCCAACCATTTGATTTGTGATTGGATTTTTCAAAGCCAATACTGATATTGATATTAAAGACTACAGAATCTGATGACTTAATGTCCAGTACTCATTTTCTAACAGAAACAAAAGATAATGCCTTGAATGTATTTATTTAAGAATTGTGACCAAGATATGTACTGAGCTGAATGTGAATCAAATGAATGAAAATGTCCCTGTGTTTATGCTGTGTAGAGCTTCTGCATATGTGAAGAGCACAGGCTGTTCCAGGACCATGTGGTGTTGTCATCAGCGTCTGACAGCACAACTGCACTTGGACAGAAGCCCAGGCACGTGCAGTTGTGTCCTGATGTGATAGAGTTGGGGATGGACTACCTCCCAATGATACAACATGGAAGGATCCAGAAGCCCCTGAGCAGCATGGCAGCCCCCCAAAAACTGTTCTCTCGACCCACTTCTTGACTTTGTAACACCACAACATCCTCATTAAAGGTGCAGTAGGTAAGACTTATAAAACTAACTTTCTGTCATATTTGCTGAAACTTGTAACATTTGAGTATTTTTAAAGTGTGGTATTAGTACTTTTACTTAAGTAAAGCTGCTTACACACCAACCAGACGGCCAACCGTCGGCAGAAAAGGCAGTTGGACTGATCAGTCTCCCCGAGTTTGTCAAAAAAAAATTACTCAGAACACACCGAAGAGACGAGAGGTAATACGTCTCCATAACAGCAGGCGGCGCTAATCTGTATTGTCGCCCAAAAATAAAAACCGGCAGCTGATTGGACGAACCCGTCACGTGGTTCTTGTTTCTCCAGAAATTCAAAGACAGACCGTCATGGCAGCTTGTTCAGAATACGAACTCATATTGTACTAAAATAGTTCACCGAAACGTGTTTCTGAAAACATTTTTAGCGAGAAATAGGCCGTGCCGTTACTGAATCTGTCTTCATTTCAGATCGACAAAGGTCAGTTTAAAAGATTTTCATCAGATTTTGTGAGACTCTAGTCACACTCATCCCGCTCCCCGTTTCCGGGTTAGCACTCTACCAATCAGATGGGTCATTTCAGTCCGACTGCCGGCAGTGCCCGCCCCGCCGATTATACATGTCAAATCGGCCTAAATGAAGGATGGCGGTCCCTCGGACGGACAACACAGAACATACTTGACTCACTGACCTCGCCAGACTGTCCGACGGCCAATTATCGGATCTGTGTGTCCGGGCCTTAAAGGACCTGAATACTTTTTCCACCACTGATAACAGCCTAGGCAAATTTGTAGTGTTTCACGTCTTTACGATGCACTTGGAACTAAGGGAGGACACAGGGAGCCTCAAGAAAATGTTGACTGATTGTGTAAAGCATGTAATCTGCTCTCTTGAGTGCACATTTTGTTACATGTTCATTGCAGGGCTGGGCGATGTGGAGAAAATCAGATATCACGATATTCTTGACCAAATACCTCGATATTGCGGCGATATTCTAGGGTTGACAATTGGTGCTTTAACAAAATATCTTCACACTTAGATTTTAGATAAATAATCATCAGTAATGTGGACATAATGTCTAAGTAGGTAAAGGCAAATAATAGAACAGCTAGAACAGTCTGGTAAGTTCAGAAAAATACATCACTTTACTGTAATGCAGCCTTTAAAACCGGGAAAAGACAACACTTATGTCATATTACGATATCCAAAATCTAAGACTATATCTAGTCTCATATCACGATATCGATATAATATCGATATATTGCCCAGCCCTAGTTCATTGTATAGTGCCTTCTAGAGAGTGTAGAGAAGTAATGATTACAGCATTGTCATTTGTAAGATTACTTCTATAAGGCCTAACAGTAGCTACCAAGTTTTTTTAATTTATTTTTTATTCCACGTGCATTTCAAAAGGAAGACAATTTAACCCTTTAACATCCACTTCCCTTATGGAGATTGTACACCTTAATTAAAACAATTTTGATCATTCCCTTATGAAGCATTTAAACATTTTCAAGGATTTATTACTTTGTTGGACTGCCAGACTGCTTGAAAAGTAAGGAGAAAAAACATCCTTTTGGTTTAGTTGTATACTCTGCCGTGCATCTGTAAGATGATAGTCTGATCTATTTATACGTATATTACACGTCCACATTTATGTAACTTCCTATAGGACTAGTCTATTCAGCAAAGTGCTAATTAGGGCTGGCAATCGTTAGAAAATATTCGATACTGGTACCAATACCAATACCGTGACTTCGATACCGGTTCCTAATCTATACTTTTTTCAATATCAATTTTATGAAATCCATTTTAACAAAAAGAAATTAGAACATTACGGCACACATTTATATTTTTTAGCTACTACGTGAGCCGTCGCTGTGTAACGCAGAGTTTTCCTGCGTGTCTCTCTGACGTGTAACGTTAGACAGCCAATCACAAACATAATTAGATCTTGGTAGAAGCATGCTGCATGCTTATTGGCTCACTGACGCTGATAAGATTTGCTCCTTAGGTATTGAATGATGAGGCATTTTTGTGATACTCAATACTAAGGAGGCAATTCGGTCTGTGCCTAAAAAATATTGAATTCTGTACCCAGCCCTAGTGCTAATGTCCTGTGGGAAGAACAGTTGGTGGTAAAAGGTTAACAGAGATGCCTATTAGTCATCATTTTGTTGTGATGCATATTAAATTTAGAAAAAAACACAACTAAACACGGAAAAAAACACATTTTATAAAAGGGCCACACATTAAAAACCTGGATTTCAAAACTGCCCGGATGTTTAAGAACGTAGAACAAACAGTAATATGCAGCATGAGGCAAAAACAGGGTCGATTAACTTAAAGTCTCATACACTGAGTTTACCACAGGGGTGGCCTTCTTAATGAGCTTATGCAGCCATCCATCTTCTGGATGGAGCTCCAAAAACCCAGCCATAAAAATGTGCTAGCAGCAACACTAACAAATAGTATAAAAGGACAGTAGAACAAAACTAACAAGTTAGTGGTCATGTCTTACAAACTGTGCTGATGTATTCTAGGAGAGGGAAAAAATCCACATCTGTCCCCCTAAAGTGAAACTCAACATAGTATCACTCAAAAATAATTCTATTATCAGTTTGGATACTAAACAAAATGACCAAAAAAAATGTAATGAACTCTTATAACAAAATAATAGGGTAACAAATAACAGATAAATGGTTATACAATTTCAGTGAGAACATTTCAATACATAATTCTTTAAGTGCAAGCGCATTCTTGGGTTTATTTTCAGCTAAGTTCATTTTTGAGTGTGTGCTATTTTGGAATTGTTATATTAATCTGTCGAACAAGACCTGTCTTGGCTTCACTTCCCATCACTCTCCAATACAGAGAGACAGACAGATGAATGGATAGATGAAGAGAACGTTGCTGGCGTCTTACCTGCAGTGAGTCGGTGGTGTGGGAGGTTGGCTGGCCAGCCTTTCCGTATCCCTGACCATGAGCTGTCAGCAGCCGGCCCGTCAGATCTATCGCAGCCCGCCAGTTTTTACTGCTCTGCAGGGGAGAAAAGACACAGAGCGCTGGATCTGAAACACACACCGTGACTGAGTGATGGAAAAATAGACGAAGACCTGGGGCCTAAAACATATCACGGCGGTTCCAGCTATCATGATCACAAACACACTCAAGGGGACACATCACTAACAAGGTATCACTTCGGAACAACCGACTTGTTTCAAATATTCAAATTCATCCATTGAACCACCCACATTTCTCAGGGTCTGGGCCTGTCTCCAGTATTCTCCCTCAAGGATGAATGTTTCAGCAAATTTAAAGGATAATTGCTGTTTATTACAACTTGGGTCTGATATATTAGTCAGAGTTTCAGCTATCATTTCTGTGTCCTGGGAACTTGGCAAGATTACAACACACTCTACGACAAGGTCTGATGGCAAAAAAAACAGTCTTCAACCTAAGCTTGACAGTTCATTCTTCACCTAGGAAACAACGGTTTCGAGCCAATCTCAACTCAAGGTCCACTTACTCGCTTGTTCTGGAGCTTTTTCTTGAATTTCCCCTTGGGGATCAATAGAGTATCAATCTTTTGGCCGTATCACACAGTCCAGCAAAAGACTGGGTTTGGTCAGTTGCCATGGACGTGCAGATGCTCAAACATTACATATCCCTAAGGCTGAATACAAAATCATTCAGAAATCACAATCTATTTGTGTGTGTGAAATGTATGCTCCATATACTGTAGTGCCCTCAAACATTCCCACAATGGAGTAGCAAAATAATGTACTAACTTTTCCATTGGTAGAACTGGTTCCTCAGTTGGTCGCACCCCTTTCTTCCTACAGCACGGTATTAATCAATGACTTTGCATGATGATGAATATTTAATAAAAATAAATAAAAAAATAGTTAATTTGCATACTTAGTTACATAGTACATAGTTTACATAGTTTTGCATTGATGTAAGGATTGAGTGACTTGAGACTTGACTTGATCTTTTCTAAATATTTTAATCTAATTGCTATCTGAATATTACTTTTACTTACGGTTGTTGTGCATCTTCAAAGTTTCGAGGTTAAACTGTGATGCTTAATAATAAAAAAAAACTGTGCTGCAAATTAAAACACCTGTCATTGTTACTTCACTGTTTGGTCCCTAACAAAGTTCCTTTATCTTACATGACAGTGTTAACTCTAAACTGATAATCTAATGCTGCAAAACAAAAGTCACTACATATGAAATGAGGAGGTGTGGGTGTAAGAGCACAACTGAGAGTGTTCACGCCGATGTGTGGGACTGCCAGCCATTGAGGCTGGAGGACAAAGCGCCTACTCACACAAACACAGTGGACAAGTGAGCGCACGCACACGCACGCAAACACGCACGCACACACACACACACACACACACACACACACACACACCTTGATATTAACAGCATCTGCTTCCACAGGAGGTGGTACAATAGGTAAGTGGGGGACCGAGGTGATGAGGTGGTGGTGGCAAAGGGTTGGGGGAAGGGGGGTAGAGTCACCCACCCCATCAACACACATGACAAGGTCGGCTCCCTGATTGGGTCCTAAGTGCTGTGTCATTCATCACAGCCAGGGAGCTAATTAGGAGAGCGAGAAAGAGAGAGGGCTACTTTCTCTCTAGTCATCTTTATCACAAAACTCAGCCTTTTCCCTCTCTTCTCTCTGTTGTAGCTGTCCTCTCTTCCCCATTCATCTTCTCTCCTTCTTCCTCTCTTCCCATTCATCTTCCCTCCTCCTTTTTTCTCTCTCTTGCCTGCCTTGCTGCGTCTCTCTCCTCCTCAGGATTCTCCAATACTTTCCTTCTCCCTCCATCTTGACGCTTCCTCTTCCCTATCGCCTATATGCTACCGCCCCTCCCTCGCTCTCCTCTCCTGCCCTGTGCCAGTAACTGCGCTGCCTCTGAATCTTCATTAGGGGGGGAAATGAAGCTGAAAACGAGGAGGCAGCCTGGATGGCCAAAAGCAGCTGCAGTCACTCTCTCTCTCACTCACTCACTCACACACACACACACCCCCACCCCCTATAGTACACTACTGCAAAGCAACAGAGCATAAGAAGACAGGTGTGTGAGGGTGTTATTCTAGGTGTCTGTGTGAGATTAGGATGCCCCACACACACACACACACACACACACACACACACACACACACACACACACAGGATATGGATGGAAGAAATCTGGCCCACATGTAGTGAAAGAGCACAGAAGTCAAAGCTGGCCATAGTGGAAGGAAGAAAAGAAAAACCAGAAACTCGTGGCCAAAAGAGTTGAAAAAAAGAAAACAAGGAGCAGTGGGTAGCAGAGTGGAGAGAGGGAGATGAGAAGAAGAGAGCTGAGGGCCAAGGGAGCTGCAGAGAAGCACTGCAAGGAGCTAAAGTGAAAAAAGACCCCACAACGCTGGAAAAGTAAACTTCAGCTCAGGCCTTATATAACAATGCAGCATTGCTGCTACGCATAAGTTCATGGTCTGATATTATCTTACACTAGCCTATAATCTTAGCTCTTGAACCATACCAATCCAAACCAAACATTACAGGCATATCGTAATACAGGAGCTGTGAACTGAGCAGACAGCAGGCAGGCTTTGTGTTTTAAGAGGCAATCTTCTGTGACTAGAAGGTCTCAGGGTCAGTCTCCATTAAAGATAGTTTGCGATTGTGAGCGCCCTTGAGCGAGATAATGACGGATGTCTCTGCTTTACTATCATCCCAAATGGTTGAACCTGAGCTCTAACCCCGCTGATGAAAAAAGTGCAAGAACAGTCACAGACTGGACGGTGTTCAACATGTTAATTTAACATTTACAATGTATTCTAGTAGTATGTAGTAGAGCCCGACCGATATTATCGGCCGATATTAGGCATTTTCCAAAACTATCGGTATCGGCATTTATAATGGCCGATAAATGAATATTTAAAAAATAAAATAAAAACGGACGAAACACCCTTCAACCATGTTCTGAGTGTTGGCGTTGCATAGTTTGTCCACCAGAGGGCGGTCTACAGCGTCGCTGTTGGCAACGCTCGTGTTTAACCTTTTAAGTTTCATATCATAAGTTTGTATTTTTATACATTTTATATATATAAAATATATATTTTATTTTTAAACTGCATTATCATATTATTTTAGTGAGGACTCATAAATAACTACAAATAACTAATGTTAGGGAAACAATCCGTTTATGTTTTGTTACGCGTTTCTGGATTAGAGGTCGACCGATATGGGTTTTCTCTGGCCGATGCCGATCTTTAGAAATCAGAGTCAGCCGATGCCGATAAATGCTGCCGATTTATTTTGGCCGATATTTGGCCAATATGTGCTTGTTTTTAAACCTCTATTTGAAAGATAAAATGTAACACTAATATACACAGAATTTCTCAACAAAAACATTTATTGAACACTTCACCAATCTACACTTGTATACTTCAATTCAAAATGTATAATGTAAAAACATACTGTATATTGTATAAATAATGTATGAAAAATATATTAAAACGAAACAGGTAAGAAGAAAATGAACTTTGTCAAATAAACTTTTCAATGAAAAAATAAAGTTTAGTGCACTTAGCACTTTATTAAACTTCTGAGAATACAAATCTGCAAGCTTCACAGAAAGTGACGTTATTATTAATCTCAGCACTATTTCCTCCTAACTCCTGTTGAATCACGTCAGACCAGGGCTCTCTAAAGTCAGTTCTTGTTCACCTTGTTTGTTAGATCATTGTTCATTTGTTGTATCTGTGTTTTGGGGACCCTACTGTTACATGTCCTGTAGCACTCATTAGGATCTTATCTGAGCAGATTTGTCATTCAAACTCTTAGTTGGAATTTAAAACTTGTCCAGCCAATTTAATAAAATGAAGGGTTTTATTCGAGTCCATAGATGCAGTTAATGGATACAGGCACGGAGAACTGAAGGCTCCATTAGCGGTTAGCTCCAGTTAGCTCTGTTATAGGACTGGATGAGACTGCCATGGACAGGGGTAACAACCAGACTCTGATAAATGACATTTGGGGAGCTACCACAGCGGTGTGGCCGCGGTGTTTTGTATGGTTTCATTAGTACAGTTAATCCCAAGGCAAGAACACAGCAACATGCTACTAACGGTAGCGTCTGGGCCTGATGTGACTGCGCGAGACACACGGCAAGACTTCACGAGGGGAGGGGCTGGAGGCAGCTGGTCTATGTGCATTGTAAAAAATGTCGCCTATTCATGTTTTTAACACTAGGCTGCCCGCAGATGCGCCTGCCTATTAATCGGCTTGATATACTGGGACATTGGCCGATGCTGATTATGTTAAAAAATGCAAAAAATCGGCCGATTAATCGGTCGACCTCTATTCTGGATTATTTTATAATATCGGCCGATATATATAGATATATATCAAATATTTGTATCGATATCGGCCTTAAAAATCCTTTATCGGTCGGGCTCTAGTATGTAGTGAGTCTTGTCTCCAGCTGTCAAAATAACCTGACTAAAATTCATACCATTATTCAGTCTAATATATGTTCAGTTTCAACTTTTGTCTAATAGCGTTTTTACACAGACCTGGTGTAGCCCGCTTTAATCACACTTGGCAGTGCTAATCTGGGATCACATGTGTTTCCACAACAGGGGATAACCACACTTTAGTTGTCCAGCTTAGCAGCACGGCCAACCGGGGACAACCTGTGACAATCTCTGCCCTCAAACCAAGCAGCGTCTTGCACTGATTGGCTAAACACTTGAGGTTAGGTTGGTGACTAGAGAAAAGACACCATCTTTATGGATAAAAGACAAGAGACTTGTAACTGAATGTCTCTGGTTTGGAGTGAAGTTTCACTTCTATGTTTGTAATATCATCGAACAGCTATCAGCCTTATTCCTTACGGGTTGTATTTGAGCCGTGTTAAGTTGCTGCTAATGTAAACTTAACATTTCCCATTGCTGCTGCTGGCCAAGTAAGTGTAAACTAGGGATGCACCGAATCCAGATTTTTGGGGTTCGGCCGAATACCAAATCCACTGGTTAAGATTCTGCCGAAACTGAATCCTACTCCCATCCTCACTCCATTAACACAGTAAACACATTAAAGAAGTAAACAATGTCCACAGCAGTGTATTTTTAATTTATTTTATTTTAACTGTAAAAAAGAAGAAAAGGCAACATTATGCCAGCAAGACAAGTGGGAAAAACTATTTTGACTGTTTGTTTGGTGTAGGGCTAGCAAAGCTGGTAATGGTCGTCTGGTTAACACAAGTTTTTAGCTGTGACTGTCCTTCCTTTGCCGTACCTGAAGTTGCTGCATTTTGGCTGCTGTCTGTAGATTCCTTCATGCACAACTGGTATTCTTTCGGCTGTTTCATACGAAAATGTTTTAACAGCGGCGATGTTGTGTATTGTTTAGGGTCCTTGCCACCACGAGACAAATTTTTCTTTTGACTGAAAGTACTGCCAAACAACGCTTTTTCTGCTCACAAGTTCCATTTTCACTTTCTCACAGCCTACTGCATTGAATGGTCGACCTACGTAAACACCTTCCCGTAATCAATGGCGGAGTCATTTAGTCGACCAGCGTAGCGCGCGTAGTGCAAGCGTAGGGTTTGGTGGAAAAAAATTCTAAGGTTCGGCAGAAACCGAACCCCGTCAAAAAGCCCAATATTCGGCCGAATCCGAATCCTGGATTCGGTGCATCCGGTTTTCCCCACCATCAAAAAACATGTACTAGGTTTCTCCGGTCAGTGACCTTGATCAAGACACTGGCTCAGATCTGGAGTTGGTCCCCGGGCGCTGTAAATGGCTGCCCACTGCTCCCTTGAGGGATGGGTTAAATGCAGGGAATGAACTTCGCTACATGTATGTGACAATAAAGTACCTTACCTAAATGACAACCTAATAGTGGCGCTAGAAGGGGTCAGAGGATCACCCAAATCAATACAATACATTGTCTGAGAACCATGAATGTCTGTACAAAAGTTGGTGCCAATCCATCTTTTAGATGAAACGTTGAAGCAAATGGGATCACCAAAGACATTAGGGTCCATCCTCTGGTTACCATAGATATCTGTCCCAGATTTCAGGCCAATTCATCCATTAGCTGTTTCAGTCTGGACCAAAGTGGTGGACAGACCTTACGACAGTACCATCCCTAGAGCCTTGCTGCTAACATGACCAAACAGTTCAGGTGAACTTCTCATTTAAGAACATACAAAGTGCTTTGTGATAGTTTGTCATAAATGCCATTATGCATACAAACCACACTGTCACTCCCCAGGTTTGAATGATTTCAATTAACACAGAAAGGGCGTTGGGAGGACATAAAAATAGAAAAACAATAGGCTGATGGTGATTAATAATTTAGCTCAGCTCAAATGACTCCGCAATAAGGCATAATCAGATCCCCCCAAATCAAATGAGGAGGCATTCCCATGGTGATTTATTGCCAGTGACATTAAATTAGGAATTGACTACAAAGGCTTGGTGAAAGAAGTGTGTAATGGAATTGTGTAGGCATGTCTCTAGCATGATAGTGGGGTAGGGAGCTATTTTCTTTTGTTTGCTGCTGCTTGTTTTTGAGGACGGTGGATACTACTCCTGCCTTTGGACCACACAGAACAAATACACCACACAAAAGAAGGAAGATAGGAAAGAAGGAAGAGGGGCAAAGTCAAGGTCAAGATGGTTCCCAAAGTAAGTGCTCAAACCCAAGAGCCACTATGGCAGCTAGGGTTGGGTACCGAAATGCGGCGCCAATAGGGCCCGACTGTTTTTTTCCCAGAATCATCGCTGCACGGGACGCTACGTTACCGTTAGCTAGTAGCTGGATTAAACACAACGGTTAAAATGTTGACAGCTTACGTTAAGCGGTGTAAAATGTGACTGCATTTCCCTGTAAAGGATTCCAACACCGGGACGTAACAGTCTGACTGCAGCTGCCGTTGTCGAAAAAACAACACAGATGGTGCGTTCACTTGAAACTCGCCAGCCTTGTGGTGCATTTTAAGTTACTGTAAAATACCCTTTTCCCATTTGGTGCTTGTTTTTGTCATTTACCAGCAATTTACTGGTGAAATAAGTCATTGTTATAAGTCATTGTTATTACATTATTAATCAATCATTTCATTTTGACTATATGGCCTTAGCAATAAATAAGCCGTTCTTTAATGTTGCCAACTGTCGTTTTGTGCTCCTTTTTTTATATACATTATAAATATATTATATATATTTTGGTTTAGGCACTGGCACCATTTTAAAAGTATCGTTTTATCACCGGTATCGGAAAAAACCCAAACGATACCCAACCCTACGGCAGCTCAAACCTTTCAGTGACACAGAGAGGCAAACTGTAGACCTGTAACCGGAAATGCAAAACCAGAAATGCTCAGCCATGGCGTTGCTTGCTTATTTCGTTCATCATAGGTCTTTTATTCTATAAAGAACTCCACATGGACATGCTAAAAACTTGTTTTTCCATTGGAGGGGGTCTTTAACTTCAAAGAGAGCACATGCCTAAAGCATGTTCAGTATTACAGAAAACAACATGGATTGTAATTGAAAAATCTGACTTCAGTAGTACTACAATGCTTCACACACTCCTGCATACTCACACCCACTCAGACAAATGTGTGCATTGAAAATGTACACACATTACACTCACACAGAAAAACACACACATATACATAATTAGTCTCGTCGCAAGTTTAAAATAGGTGAGGCTTATAAAATGTGTTGACGATCGCAAGTGTGCCTTTCCTTTGGTGAGTAAAAAAAAAAAGACCTGCATAATAGAGCTTGGTGAACAAACGAACGCCCACTTGTTCTCTCACAAGACCCGAAGCCTCCAGGCGGATCAGACTAAAAAGGCTTCCTCACACC